>NW_026648076.1:0-80000 GCF_950295315.1 Erinaceus europaeus | reverse complement strand
TCTCTCTCTCCCGCCCGCGAAGCTAGTCTGGCAGATAATAATGAAAAAATTAACAAAGAAAAAAAGTTGGGTTAGGGGAGAGAGTAGCTCCCAAATATGAGGAAAGTCTGTAAGCACCAGTTAACCATCAGCTGCACTGATCTGACCCGCGACCCACGTCTGTTCCTATTCAGCACAGGAGCCTGTGTGACCTCTGAGTCCCTGTCAGTCTGAGCTCACAGTCCATGCACGGGCTTATGTTTTATTGATCGTCACCCTTCCTTCCTTCCTTCCTTCCTTCCTTCCTTCCTTCCTTCCTTTCTTTTTTGCTTCCTTTCTTTCTTTCTTTCTTTCTTTCATTTTTCCTTTCTTTCTTTCTTTCTGTCTCTTTCTTTTTCTTCCTTCTTTCCTTCCTTTCTTTCTATTTCCTTCCTTTCTTTTTTCCTCTCTCTCTCTCTCTCTCTTTCTTTCTTACCAGAGCCCTGCTCAGCTCTGGTTTATGGTGGTAACTAGGGATCGAACCTGGGACACTGGAGCCTCGGGCTTGAGAGTCTCTTTGTATAGTCATCATGCTGTCTACCGCGCCCTGACTTCATCCCTGACGACCGTGTCTGTGTGTAGGACTTGCATCACACTGCCTCTCGGTCTCCCCCCCCCCCCCCCCGTTCCTCCTCTGCACGTACTCTTTCCACCTCTCACCACGGTGACGTTCAGGAGTGTGTCCTCACACCGCAGGAGTGGCCGCTGCTCGGAGGGCAGCAGATGCGCATTGCTGTGAGAGAAGTCAAACATCAACCCTCCGACGACGCTGGGGTCATGGTGAGAGTCCTCCCAAGCCTCCCCAAAGAGGAGAAATGGAGACGGGGGATGGAACCATGTTGGTGGCGTCTGGTTTCAGGAGGGAAGGGCAAAGAGGAACCACGGACAGCCAGCAGCTGTAGACCCTCTCAAAGCCAGATACGGACGGTGCTGTGTGCTTCCTTTTCAGAAATGACCCGCATAAAACTGAGACTGGCTCCCCTTTCGGTGTGGAGCACTGCTCATGGGAACGTAGCTGATTTTCCCAGGGGGCTCTCCTGCAGGAGGAGGCATGGATTCTAGTACGCACCCCTCTTCCTTCACTCTCTGCAGGACCCAGGATTGGGGTGACGGTCCTTCCCTCTGCCTTGCCTTTCTCACGACAGTGTCTCTGTCTTCCTGACCATCCCTTAGTCATCCTGAAAGCTACCCAGCCCATCCTCAGATTCTGAATGACTCAGGCAGGGTGCTCCAAGCTGACTTCCTGCCGTCGCCATCTCGGTCACTGGTCACTTCCTTTCCTGTGCCGCCCTCCTCGGACTGGACCCTGTCCTCATCCTTCCTGAACAAGGTTCGTTCTAGGCCTTTCTTCCTTCGTTCCTTCGTTCCTTTGTTCCTTCATTCCTTCATTCCTTCCTCCCTTCTTCTTTCTCTTTTCTTTGCCT
Organism: Erinaceus europaeus; assembly: GCF_950295315.1. Taxonomy (NCBI): domain Eukaryota; kingdom Metazoa; phylum Chordata; class Mammalia; order Eulipotyphla; family Erinaceidae; genus Erinaceus; species Erinaceus europaeus. The sequence continues at coordinate 78,558 of NW_026648076.1, read as the reverse complement.
CCAGGGTTATCGCTGGGGCTCTATGAATCCACTGCACCCCGTGGCCATTTTTTTCTCCACTTTATCAGATAGGACAGAGAGGAATGGAGAGGAAAGGAAAGAGAAAGAGAGATACCTGCAGACCTGCTTCAGTGCTTGTGAAGCACCCCCTGCAGGTCTAGAGCCAGGGGCTCGAACCCGGGTCCTTGCGTGAATCCTTGTACTTCGTGCTATATGCACCAGCTTTAGGATATTTCTCCATGTTGAGTTTCCCTAGTGAGCTGAGGGGAACCTTAAGGAAGAGGACTTCCTGTGTGTCCTTCAAGTCCAATGTGGTTCTCAGGACAGGCACACCAGGGTCGTTGTGGTGTTGGACATGCCGTCCTTGAGCTCGGCGTCGTGACTCCTGCACGCATCTCCCTGTGCTGAGAACGGGAACTCCAGCGTTGTTTTTGCCGGGCTGGCTTCGCGGGTGGGAGACAGAGACGACCAGAGACTCATGGCTGAGCTGAGAACGCAGTTCAATCTTTATTCACGAGCGGGGATGCGGTTCAACAAACTAATCTCTTCTAATCACAACCAATTCTGTCCTGCATCTCTCTCCTCCGGCGGAAGAGTCAGGAACAAAGGAAATACGTACGATAGGGGTGGGGAGAAGGAAGAAGCTTGAACCAGCGATGACTAAACCAAATGTCGCAGAGGCAGAGGGGGAGACCAAACCAATATCCCGGAGGCAGGGGGCGCCCAGCCAACAGTGGATGTGCAAACAGAACACAGAGCAAGCAACACCAGCGAACCCAATGTGATGATAAAAACAGAAGGTTTCACAAGCAGAATCCAGAAGCTTACCAACACTCCAGTGCCCAGGGCCATTCCTCAGGCCTTTATTTGTTTATTCATTATTGGACAGAGAAAGAGAAATTGAGAGGGGAGAGGGAGATAAAGAGGGAGACAGACAGAGAGACACCTGATGCCCTGCTTCACCATCTCTGCAAGCTTCTCCCCTGCAGGTGGGGAGCCGTGGGCTTGAACCCAGGTCCTTGCTCATTGTAATGTGAGCGCATGATCAGGGGTGCCACTGCCCAGCCTCCATTCCACAGGTCTTTGTCCCCCGTCCTTGTCCTTCCCAGTAATCATCTGGATCCTACCCACCGCGTCCTCTTGCTGGCTGTCACTCTGTCCTGGTCTCCTTGCTGAACCCGAGCTTTGCCTTGGGGCCTGGGGCTCATCAAGCAGCTGCACTTGACAGCGCCAGGAAGCAAGGTGGCTCCCGCCTCCTCCAGCCCTGCTCACAGACTTGTCCCAGCTCTCCCAGACAACGCTAAATGTTCTTCCTTTGACAGTCAAAATAACTCAGCAGTCGGAAGGGGGGAAAATGGAAAATAACTTAGTACAAGGGTGGGGGAGGCACAACACGGATAATGTGACAGCTGCCGTAGCCACCCACTTGTGGACTCTCTCAGGGTTTAAAGAAAAGTAAGGGAGGGCGATAGTTCAACTGTTGGGGTGTGGGACTTGCGTGCCTGGGGCTCCTGGTTCAACCCCTGAGTCCTGCGTGTACCTGAGTGATGCTCTGGTCTCTATCACTATTTCTCTCTTTTGTTTGCTATCTTTATTTATTGGATAGAGACAGCCAGAAATCAAGAGGGAAGGAGGAGGTAGAGAGGCAGAGAGACACCTTCAGCCCTGCTTCACCACTTGCAAAGCTCTCCCCCTGCAGGTCCTCAACCTGGGTCCTTGTGCATTATTTTTTTCCCTTTATTTCTTTAAATGTATGAGTTCTTTTTTATTTTTTTATTTATAAAAAGGAAACACAAGATAAGAGGGGTACAACTCCACACAATTCCCATCCCCAGAACTCTGTATCCCATCCCCTCCCCTGACAGCTTTCCTATTCTTTATCCCTCTGGGAGCATGGACCCAGGGACACTGTGGGATGCAGAAGGTGGAAGGTCTGGCTTCTGGAATTGCTTCCCCGCTGAACATGGGTGTTGACAGGTGGATCCACACTCCCAGCCTGTCTCTCTCTCTCTCTCTAGTGGGGCAGGGCTCTGGGGAAGCAGGGCTCCAGGACACATGGGTGGGGTCGTCTGTCCAGGGAAGTCTGGTCGGCATCATGCTGGCATCTGGGATCTGGTGGCTGAAAAGAGAGTTAACATATGAAGCCAAACCAATTGTTGACTACCATTGTGCATTATGAATAACATGTATGCTCAACCAGGTGCACCACCACCTGGCCCTTCTATCTCTGTCTCTGTTTCTCTCTATCTCTCGGCCTCACGTGTCATACTACTATAGAGAGTAAGGCCGGGATGCAGGAAGCTGTGTCTATGCTGCCGGCAGGCCCAGCCAGACTTATATCCACGGGAGATGGGGCCCCGGGCACCATGACATCTTCCCACAGTCACTCACAACAGCCGGCTTCACGGGGACTGTTTTCTTCTGTGTGTACAGAGAATACACCTTGTCTGGCTGGTCAGCAGACTCTGGGGTAGAAGGAGCAGCCTCTAAGGCCACAGATCAAGGCCAGTTGGGTGACAGCAGGAAGAAGTCCAGTGTGTTGGGAGGAGGGGGAGGTGGCCGCCCGTGGGTTTTTCTTTCACGGGTTGAGCACATAAGTTGCAATACGCAAGGGACCCAGGTTCAAGTCCCAGTCCCCTCCTGCAGGGGGAAATCTTCACAAGTGTGGAAGCAGGTCTGCAGGTGTCTCTCTGTCTCTCTCCCTCTCTATCTCCCCCTCCTCTCTCAGTATCTCTCTGTCCTGTCCAATAACATGGAAAAGATGGCCACCAGGAGCAGTGGACTCATAGTGCCGGCACCAAGCCCTTCAATAACCCTGGAGGTGGAGAAGGGGTGAGAAATGAAGTCTTGCAGGAGACCCAGCCCTGCGTCGGCCTCTGGCCAGCAGGCTTGTCAGCCAGATCCACGGGACAGGCCCTGCGACCGAGGCTGCCCCCTGTCAGCTTCTCGCCTGGCTTTCCATGTTCGCTCAGATACTTCCCACTGTACTGAGGCAAACAGGAGCTCACTTCTTCTTACTACTAATCCCTTTTGTTGCCCTTGTTGTAGTTACTATTGTTCTTGTTATAGATGTCGTCGTTGTTGGATAGGACTGAGAGAAATGGAGAGAGGGGGAAGACAGAGAGGGGGAGAGAAAGACAGACACCTGCAGACCTGCTTCACCGCCTGGGAAGTGACTCCCCTGCACGTGGGGCAGCCGGAGGCTCGAACCGGGATCCTTGCTCTTGGCGCCACGTGCGCTTAACCCACTGCGCTACCGCCCGACTCCCACAAGGGCTCCCTTCTTTTTTTACTTTCTTTTATTTTTATCATCTCTAGTGTATAGAGACAGCAGAATAGCCAGATACTGAATGGGAGGCACCCTGCCACTTACGAAGCACCCGCATCCCCACCCCCTGCACATGGGAAGCCAAGGACTCAAACCTTGATCCTTGTGCAGATCCTTGTGCTTAGTACCGTGTGCACTTAAACAAGAGCACCACCACCCAGCACCCCCAAACCGTGCGTTTCTGAAGAGCCTCTCCTGGCTCAGGGCAGAGCTGCAGCAAGTGTCTGGGTTCAGCTCAGCCTCTGTGCGCAAGCCGCCAGTCGCCGTCCCCTCGGGCTCTGCACACAAGCCACTGCCTACCCTCCCGCACCTGGTTGGCGTCACAGGCACGCGTGGCCCAGGCATAGGCTGTCATAACCCTGGAGTCCCCGGCTCCGGCTGGCCTGTCTCCTCGTGAAGGTGTCGCTCTCCAGAGCTGAGCGTCTGCTGCGAATCCTCCCGTGGGGGGTGAGGATGGGGGCTCAGTTGTGGTTTTGCAGGATTGTCCGCGGCGCCTGTGCTCCTGTCTCTGCTCACTGGACTCCGCTGCCCCGGGGCCCGAGCCTGCCGTCCTCAGCCTGGTGCCTCACACACGTGGCAGCCTGTGAATTCTCAGGGAAGAAGCTCCACCCAGGAGACCCTTGCTTTAAAAAAATAGATCCACTAGGGCTGGGGGTGGTGAATCCAGTTAAGCACATACAGTATGATGCATAAGGACCCATGCTAGGCTCCGGGTTCAAGGCTCCGGCTCCCCACCTGCAGAGGGGAAATCTTCATGAGCACTGAAGCAGGGCTGCAGCCCCCTCTCTCTCTCTCTCTCTTTCTCTCTCTCTCTCCCCGTCTCTATTTCCTCCTCCTCCTCCTCTTCCTCCTCTCAATTTCTCTCTGTCCTATCCAATAAAAAAAACAGGGGAAAAAATGGCCGGCAGGAGCCCCAGCAATAGCTGTGGGGAAAAAAATAAACCTCACGCAAGGGGCCTCCTCGCGTGAAGTTTAGTGCAAGGACCTCACACCGCAGGCCCCCTGCCCCCGCAGTTCTCTGCTGGCTGCGTCTGAACAGGCCCCTGAGCTGAGAGGGCCACAGGCCGGAGCTCCAGGGAGCAGGGCCAGCGAACACCCCCCTCCCCCGCCCTCCAGCTGCCCCTTGTGCCTGACCCGGGAGCCTGGACGGCAGGTGTGCGGAGACCCCCGCAGGGTCCGGTGGGAGAGTCACAGAGACAAAAGCCATGTGCGTGTCAGGGGTGTGTGTGTGTGTGTGTGTGTGTGTGTGTGTGTGTGTGTGTGTGTGTGTGTGAATGTCAGGTGTGTGTGTGAGTGTGTGTGTGTGTGTGTGTGTGTATGTCAGGTGTGTGTGTGTGCATGTCAGGGGTGAGTGTGTGTGTGTGTGCATGTCAGGTGTGGGTGTATGTGTGAGTGTGTGAGTGTGTGTGTGCATGTCAAGTGTGTGTGAGTGTGTGTGCATGTCAGGTGTGTGTGTGCATGTCAGGTGTGCGTGTGCATGTCAGGTATGTGTGTGTGCATGTCAGGTATGTGTGTGTGCATGTCAGGTGTGTGTGTGAGTGAGTGTGTGTGTGCATGTCAGGTGTGTGTGAGTGTGTGTGTGCATGTCAGGTGTGTGTGCATGTCAGGTGTGTGTGTGTGTGTGAGTGAGTGTGTGTGAGTGTGTGTGTGCATGTCAGGTGTGTGTGTGTGCATGTCAGGTGTGTGTGTGCATGTCAGGTGTGTGTGTGCATGTCAGGTGTGTGTGAGTGTGTGTGTGTGTGCATGTCAGGTGTGTGTGAGTGTGTGTGTGCATGTCAGCTGTGTGTGAGTGTGTGTGCATGTCAGGTGTGTGTGTGAGTGTGTGAGTGTGTGTGTGCATGTCAGTTGTGTGTGTGAGAGTGTGTGTGTGCACATCAGGTATGTGTATGCATGTCAGGTGTGTGTGTGAGTGTGTGTGTGCATGTCAAGTGTGTGTGCATGTCAGGTGTGTGTGTGAGTGTGTGTATACATGTCAGGTGTGTGTGAGTGTGTGTCTGTGTGCATGTCAGGTGTGTGTGTGAGTGTGTGTGCATGTCAGGTGTGTGTGTGGGTGTGTGAGTGTGACTGTGTGAGTGTGTGTGCATGTCAGGTGTGTGTGTGTGATTGTGTGTGAATGTCAGGTGTGTGTGTGAGTGTGTGTGTGTGTGCATGTCAGGTGTGTGTGTGAGTGTGTGTGTGTACATGTCAGGTGTGTGTGTGCATGTCAGGTGTGTGTGTGTGATTGTGTGTGAATGTCAGGTGTGTGTGTGAGTGTGTGTGTGTGTGCATGTCAGGTGTGTGTGTGTGAGTGTGTGTGTGTACATGTCAGGTGTGTGTGTGCATGTCAGGTGTGTGTGTGTGTGTGTGATAGTGTGTGAATGTCAGGTGTGTGTGTGAGTGTGTGTGTGTGCATGTCAGGTGTGTGTGTGTGTGTGTACATGTCAGGTGTGTGTGTGTGCATGTCAGGTGTGTGTGTGTGTGATTGTGTGTGAATGTCAGGTGTGTGTGTGAGTGTGTGTGTGTGCATGTCAGGTGTGTGTGTGTGAGTGTGTGTGTGTACATGTCAGGTGTGTGTGTGTATGCAGGTGTGTGTGTGTGTGTGTGTGCATGTCAGGTGTGTGTGTGTGTGTGAGTGTGTGTGTGTTTAATCTGTCTATTTGCGATTGACAGTACGTTGTAAGATTGCCAGATGGCAGGAGTTGGGCAGTAGCACAGCGGGTTAAGCGCAGGTGGCGCCAAGCGCAAGGACAGGCTTAAGGATCCTGGTTCGAGCCCCTGGCTCCCCACCTGCAGGGGAGTCGCTTCACAGGCGGTGAAGCAGGTCTGCAGGTGTCTGTCTTTCTCTCCCTCCTCTGTCTTCCCCTCCTCTCTCCATTTCTCTCTGTCCTCTCCAACAGCGACGACATCAATAACAGTAATAACTACAATAAGGGCAGCAAAAGGGAATAAATAGATATTTTAAAAATAAATAAATAAAATAAAAGATTGTCAGATGGTGGGGCCTAGTCGCACCCCACACCTGCCCACCCCCAGAGCTCTGTGTCCCCACCCGCCCACCTCCCAGAGGACACCAGAGTTCTCAGGTCTTACAGTTTGCTGGCTTCTGTTTTGTTTTTATTTTTTTAAGTTCATGTGAGTCAGTGCTCCAGATTCCACATGAAGTGAGACCATCTGGGGGTGTCTTTCTTCTCTTACTTCACTAAGCACCATCATCTCCAGTCCCAAGGGCACAGTATCATCATTTTTGATGGCAGAGTCGTACTCCATGGAGTCTATATCCCATAACTTCTTTACCCAGTCACCCGCTGATGGGCATCTGGGCTGCGTCCACTCTCTGGCTGCCGTGAACAACGCAGCTGTGGACACAGGGGGCCGGTGCCCCTTCCCATGAGCGTCTGCGTGTCCACGGGGTCCATGCCGAGAGGGGCACTGCTGGGTCGTGGGGTGACTCCATGTCTGTCTGTCTAAGAACTGTCCACACAGTGTCCGCAGGGGCTGCCCGTCTGCGTCCCCCCAGCCGCGGGCAGAGCCCCTTCTCTGCACAGCCTCTCAGCCCCCGTCCTCTCCTGCCTGCTGCCGGGACCCTTCTCTCAGGTGTGAGCCGGCCTCTCACTGTGGTTTCACTCTGTTTCTCTCATGAGGAGTGAGGCGGGGCAGCTTTGTGGGTTTTCTTTCTCCTGGACTCTACTCCTCAGCTCTGAGGGGAGGAGAGACTTAGGTTGGAAGAGCGAAGAGAGGAGGTCTCTCTCTCTCTGCCTGAGAGAATCCGCTGCCAGGGAGAGTCTCTGTTCAGTGCGGGGAGGAGTTTCTTGAGCGTCTCTGGGTCTCACAGCCCAGCTGACGCAGACAGAGGACACACTCCCAGCAAACAGACTCCTGGGGCAGAACTCTTGGGAATGTGATGAAGCAAGATCGTTTTTTATTTTATTTTATTTATTTACTTTCCCTTTTGTTGCCCTTGTTGTCTTTTTATTGTTGTTGTGGTTATTATTGTTGTTGTTATTGATGTCACTGTTGTTGGATAAGACAGAAATGGAGAGAGGAGGGGAAGACAGAGAGGGGCAGAGAAAGACAGACACCTGCAGACCTGCTTCACCGCCTGTGAAGCGACTCCCCTGCAGGTGGGGAGCCGGGGGCTCGAACTGGGATCCTCACTCTGGTCCTTGTGCTTTGGTGGAGTGATCAGTCCTTGGGCTGGAGACTCCCCCTTGCGGCCTGGGGGTCTTCAGACTGTCAGCTGTACCCTCTGCTGTCTGCGTTCCAGATGGGGACCCGGCAAGTCTTCCTCAGACCCGGCCTTGCTGAGCAGCTCTACGAGCTCTGCTTCCAGCGTCAGAGGAAGATTGTCACCTGCCAAAAAGGTACCCAGGGCTCCCTGGAGTCTCCGAGCTTCCTAGAGGCGCGAGGACTCCGCAGCCCTACGTAAAGAGGCGGGCGGGGGTCACATCGGGCCGCGTGCGTGGCTCCCCAGCCCAGAGGGCTCCCAGGCTCAGATCCCTACCCACCCGTGTCTGGAACATCCTGCCCAGACACTGCTTCTCCCTGGGGAGCACTGTCTCTGCAGTCAGGTGTCAGATTCCCACCTGAAGTATCTTGGGAAAGAGCTCCAGACTTCCCATCCTTCCCAGCGGCAGGAAAGGAGTGTCTCTGGGAACCTGCAGGCATGGAGCCGGGAGTCCTGGACCCTGCAGCTAGCAAGGGCTGGAGCCGAGGGCGGGCGGGCAGGGGACAGAGACTCAGGGACAGGCCCTTCATCCAGACATCCTTCCTGGAATTCTCCATCTGCCCTGGAAACACCGACGGACTTAATTTATCCCCTGTGACGGCACTATTTATTGTGCTGCCTTTCATGACACAATTGATCTGTTTGAAGACCAGGTGGTGGTGCACCTGGTTAAGCACATATTACGTATTATAGTGCACAGGGGCCTGGGTTCAAACCCCTGGTCCCCACCAGCAGGGGGGAAAGCTTCACGAATGGAGAAGCAGGGCTGCAGGTGCCACTCTCTTTTTGTTTTTTTTTTAATTTTTAAATTTTTTAAAATTTATTTTCCCTTTTGTTTCCCCGGTTTTTCATTGTTGTTGCTGATGTCATTGTTGTCGGATAGGACAGAGAGAAGTGGAGACAGAGAGGGGGAGAGAAAGACAGACACCTGCAGACCTGCTTCACCCCATGTGGGGAGCCGGGGTCTCGAACCGGTAACCTTACGCCCGTCCTTGCACTTTGCGCCACGTGCGCTTAACCCACTGCGCTACCGCCCGACTCCCTCCACTCTGTCTCTTTACCTCCCCTCCCCTCTCAATTTTGCTCTCTATCCAGTAAGAGATAAAGTGAATTTAAAAAACTGATGTCTTATTTCCCTTTTTATTTTTTTGCCTCCAGGGTTATTGCTGGGGCTTGGTGCCGGCACCATGAATCCACTGCTCCTGGAGGCCATTTTTCCATTTTATTGAATAGGAGAGAAACTGAGAGAGGAGGGGAGACAGAGAGGGGGAGAGAAAGAGAGACACCTGCAGACCTGCTTCACCGCCTGTGAAGCGACTCCCCTGCAGGTGGGGAGCCGGGGATCAAACCCAGATCCTTGTGCTTAGTACTGAGTGCGCTTAACCAGGTGCGCCACCAGCCGGCCCCTGGTGCTGCAACTCTCCCACGGCCCTCTGGGCGTCCCAGCCGCCAGCCTCACCGGGCCCCTGCTGTCTGTCTTCTCTCCCCTCAGTCATCCGGGGGTTTCTGTCACGCCAGCGCCTGCTTCAGAAACGGAGGTCGAGCCAGCAGGAGGCCACGTCCGTCAACAGCTTCCTGCAGGTCACCGAGGACCTGGGCCTGAGGACCTACAACAAGCTGGTCATTCAGAACGCCGCAGACATCGCTCGAGAGAGTGACCGTCTCCGGAACGAGACCAGCGGGGCTCCCCACAGGGCCAGGATGGAGCCCCGGAGCCTGCCGGAGGAGGGGGCCATGAGGTAACCTTGCCACTACCCCCCAGAGCCCTTCATGCAAAGTCGGGCAAGTGTGACAGAGAGAGAGAGCCGGCTGCCGGGACCCTGGGAACCGACGCGTCTCAGGACTGAGAGAGTCTCTTCTGTCCTCCGGCGGTGTTATCTAAAGACACCTGGAGGGACACACGCAGGACATCCCTAAGGATTTATTCATAAAATCATGTACTACATCAAAAGGAACAAGAAAGATTAAAGATGTTTATTAAGTAAAATAGATACATCAGAGGGAGTCGGGCCGTAGCGCAGCGGGTTAAGCACAAGGACCGGCATAAGGATCCCGGTTCGAGTCCCCGGCTCCCCACCTGCAGGGGAGTCACTTCACAGGCAGTGAAGCAGGTCTGCAGGTGTCTGTCTTTCTCTCCCCCTCTCTGTCTTCCCCTCCTCTCTCCATTTCTCTCTGTCCTATCCAACAACGACGACATCAATAGCAACAACCATAATAACTACAACAACAATAAAAAGGGCAATAAATAAATAAATATTAAAATTTTTTTAAAAAAAGAAATAGCCATCAGGGTCAATGTTTAGACACCAATAACAGGAGGTTACACAGGCAAAGATTAGAATACCTTTCTAAGGAGGAAACATCAGATTAAGGGAGCATAAAACTGTCACTGTCCCCGCGCCATTACACCAGGTCCAGTCTCCGACGCCATCAGACGCTGGGTCTGTCCGTGTGTCCCGGGCACAGTGTCCAGACCCTCAGGGCAGCAGCCAGACGGCAGAGTGCCGGGTGACGGCAGGTGGCGACACCACCAGCGCTCGCCTGCGGGCCGGTCACGTCTGCGCCGTCTCCAGCCTCTGCCCCAGAGCAGGACTCATGGAGTCGGGACACAGCCGGGAAGACAGGCCCCTGGTGCCCTCAGTCCAACGACCCTGCCTGGCGGGCAAGCGTGTGACACCCCTTTCCACACGGAGATGCAGAGGTGACGGCCGGCCGGTAGGGCCCCAGTGACGAGGACCAGGAAGTCTGGGAACAGAAACTTGAACAACGATGGTTCCCCCCGGGCCCAGCCTAGGGCCTGAGCCCACCTAGGACCCAAGAAGGACCCTCCTGCCCGTACTGCCCGTGAAGTGGACGCTGTGTGGGGTGTCCGAGGGAATCATGTTGCCTTTGGCCGCGGCTGCTGGCATGACTTGCCCCCGCAGGCACAAGGTCTCAAGGCCCCGAAGCATGTCTGTGTCTGCAGAAACACAAAGCTGGACCTTGGACATTTTAATTTTATCTATTTTGTCACCAGGCCATTCGCTGGGACTCGGTGTCTGCACTGCGAGTCTATTGCTCCTGGTGACCCCTCTTCTCTTTTTTTGCTTTCTGTTTATTTTTATTTGAAAGGACAGAGAGAAATTGAGAAGGGAGGGGAAGCTAGAGAGGGCAACAGAAAGACACCTGCAGAGCTGCTTCATGGCCCATGAAGTGTCTTTCCTGCAGGGGGGAATGGGGGCTTGAACCCAGGATCCTTGCACAAGGTAGCATGTGCACTTCCTAATCAAGTGTGCCTCCCACCTGGACCCTCGTTTGTATTTTATTATCGTATGTTATTGCCTCCAGGGTCATTGCTGGGGCTCAGTGCCAGCGCTATGAATCCGCCATCCCTGGTAGCCATTTTTCCCTTTTATTTTCCTTTCTATTTTCTTTGATCACACAGAAAGAAATTGAGAGAAGTAGGGGAGATAGAGAGGAAGAGAGACAGAGAGATGCCTGCAGCCCTGTGCCAACACTCAGGAACCTTCCCCCTGCAGGCTGGGAGCAGGGGCTTGAACTTGGGTCTTTGCACATGTCAATAAATTGGCATAGCTGGTGTGCCCACACCTGGGCCCTGGGCCCTGGACACTCTTAAATGAGCATTTGTTAGAGGGCTGAGACGGGCTCATGGCTTTTTGGCGTCCCCTCAGCAACTGTGATGTTTCATTTGCCTGTCAGGGCAACTTGAGGAGGAGCCTCATTTTATTTTTATTTTTATTTTTTTAATATTTATTTTTTATTTTCCCTTTTGTTGCCCTTGTTGTTTTATTGTTATGGTTATTATTGATGGCATTGTTGTTGGATAAGACAGAGAGAGACGGAGAGAGGAGGGGAAGACAGAGAGGGGGAGAGAAAGGCAGACACCTGCAGACCTGCTTCACTGCCTGTGAAGCGACTCCCCTGCAGGTGGGGAGCCGGGGGCTCGAACCGGGATCCTTACGCCGGTCCTTGCGCTTTGTGACACCTGCACTAAACCCACTGGGCTACCAGCTGACTCCTCTGAATCTATATATGGCTTAAGTAAATTTAGAAATAATGGATACAACAAGTACTTAGTAGACCCTGACATGTAGCAGGCACTGTGCTAAGCACTCTACCTGCCTCCCCTTCTCCTTCACCTCCTCCTCCGCCTTCTCCTCCTCCTCTTCCTCCTCCTCCGCCTTCGTCCCCTTCATCCCCTTCTCCTACTCCCCCTCATTCTTCTTTTTAATGGCTGAATGAGCCTCTGAGTTTAATGTTTGCCTTGGAGGCCGGGCTTGAAGGGCACATAAATAACCAGGAAGCCGGGCGGTAGCGCAGCGGGTTAAGCACAGGTGGCGCAAAACGCAGGGACCGGCGTAAGGATCCCGGTTCGAGCCCCCGGCTCCCCACCTGCAGGGGAGTTGCTTCAGAGGCGGTGGAGCAGGTCTGTAGGTGTCTGTCTTTCTCTCCCTTCTCTGTCTTCCCCCCTCCTCTCTCCATTTCTCTCTGTCCTAGCCAACAACGATGACATCAACAACAACAACAATAAAAGCAAGGACATCAAAAAGGAAATAAATATTTAAAGAATAATAATAACACGGGAGTCGGGCTGTAGCGCAGCGGGTTAAGCGCAGGTGGCGCAAAGCACAAGGACCGGCATAAGGATCCCGGTTCGAGCCCCCGGCTCCCCACCTGCAGGGGAGTCGCTTCACAGGCGGTGAAGCAGCAGGTCTGCAGGTGTCTGTCTTTCTCTCCTCCTCTCTGTCTTCCCCTCCTCTCTCCATTTCTCTCTGTCCTATCCAACAACTACAACAATAAATCAACAAGGGCAACAAAAGGGAATAAATAAATAAAATAAATATTTTTTAAAATGTGAATAAAAAAAAGAAAAGAATAATAATAATAGCTCACCATCTCTCCTTCTTGGGATAACAGTGACCAGGGCTCCCGTGACTCCTGGCCCAGCCCTTTCTTTACCCCTGGGAAGTCGACACTGTGGACTTGCTCCTCACGGAAGACGAGCCCTCCTCTCCCTGTCCAACGGGGGGTTTATCAACATGGAAATGGTGGTGTCTCTCACTAATTAGCTTCAGCTGTCTCGGTGACTAAGCACTGAAGAGAAAATAAATAAATAACAGAATCCCACTGTCTGGGAAGCAGTCATCAAACATTACAGGGAAAGTAGTTGGCAGGCTGAGTGCCAGGCCTGCTCCTGCTCTGGGCAGGCGTCTGGCTCGGCCTGGCTGTCCAGCCGTGGTGACAGGGACGTGCGGAGCCACAAAGGCTCTTTAAAACAAACAAACAAGCCACAGACAACCCCTCATTTGATATGACTTCCAGGAGAACGTGATTATCTTCTCTGCTGGAATCCAGCAGGCTCCCCAATTTCTCAATTTGGCTTCATGTTTCTCCGCCGGGGAGAGAGGACTCCATGGAGACGGGTTTTTTCTGCCTCCCCCCTGAGCGCCTGCAGCTGGCCCGGCACCCGGCAGCCAGAGGCTAGAGGCAGGCGGGAAGCCAGGAGCCTGCACAGAGAGAGTGGGCTGCGGCTGGGTGGAGACGGCCAGGGGGGAAGCTTCATGAGCGGTGGAGCAGGGCTGCAGGTGTCTGTCTCCCCCTTCCCTCTCAATATCTCTCTGTCCTATCAAAATAGACAGAGAGAGAGAGAGAGAGAGAGAGAGGGAGAGGGAGAGGCAGAGGGAGAGGCAGAGGGAGAGGGAGAGGCAGAGGGAGAGGGAGAGGGAGAGAGAGGGCGGGAGAGAGAGAGGGTGGGAGAGAGAGAGAGGGAGAGAGAGGGTGGGAAAGAGAGACAGGGAGAGGGAGAGAGAGAGAGAGGGTGGGAGAGAGAGACAGGGAGAGGGAGAGAGGGAGGAAGAGAGAGAGAGGGAGAGAGAGGGTGGGAGAGAGAGACAGGGAGAGGGAGAGAGAGAGAGAGGGCGGGATTGAGAGAGGGAGAGAGGGCAGGAGAGAGGGGGGGAGAGAGAGAGTACAGGAGAGAGAGAGAGAAAGAGAGAGAGAAAGAGAGAGAGAAAGAGAGAGAGAGGAAAAATGGCTATAAGGAGAAGTGGATTCATAATCCCAGAAATAACTCTGTTGGCAAAAAGGAAGGAAGGAAGGAAGGAAGGAAGGAAGGAAGGAAGGAAGGAAGGAAGGAAGGAAGGGAGATGGGACTGAGTGGTAGTGAACCGGTGTGAAGTGCAAGGATCCCAGTTCGAGCCCCCGGCTCCCCACCTGCAGGGGAGTCGCTTCCCAGGCGGTGAAGCAGGTCTGCAGGTGTCTGTCTTTCTCTCCCCCTCTGTCTTCCCCTTCTCCCTCCATTTCTCTCTGTCCTATCCAACAATGACATCAGCAATGACAATGGGAAAAAGATGGCCTCCAGGAGCAGTAGATTCATAGTGTAGGCACCAAGTCCCAGTGACGACCCTGGAGGCAAAAAGAGAGAGAGAGGGGAGGGGGAAGGAAGGGAGGAAGGGAGGAAGAAAGAGAGAGGGGGAGGGGGAAGGAAGGGAGGAAGGGAGGAAGAAAGAGAGAGAAAGGAGGAAGCAGGGAGGGGGGAAGGAAGGAAGGAAGGAAGGAAGGAAGGGAAAAAAGAATGGAGGAAAGAAGAAATAGAGGGGGAGAAAGGAAGGGAGGAGGGAGAAAATGAGAAGAGAGAGAAAGGAAAGGAAGGGAGAGAGGGAGGGAAGGAGGGAAAGAAAGGAAGAAAGACAAAGACGAGGGAGGGAGAGGTGGAAGGAGGGAGGTGGCTGAGGAAGGAGTTGGGACTGGCTGTGGGCGGCTCCGTGCAGGAGGGAGGAGGCTTCCCTGTAGGGCGACCCGCATGGGGGGGGTTCCGGACTCAGACGCAGACGGGGTGCTGCTCCTTCCTGGGCAGAGCGGACTCATCATGCCCGGCAGGCCGACGTCCTTGGGGACAGAACTGGCCTGTAGAATTGGATGTATTCCGTTCGCTCATTCCTTGCCTCCAGGGTCACTGCCGGAGGTTCGGTGACCACAGGGCAGAGCCGCTGCTCCTAGCGGCCATTTTCCCTTCCTCTCTTTCTTTTTCCCTCCATTTTTATTTTTTTTAATTTTTAAAAAATATTTATTTATCCCCTTTTGTTGCCCTTGTTGTTTTATTATTGTTGTTGTTACTGATGTCATCGTTGTTGGATAGGGCAGAGAGACATGGAGAGAGGAGGGGAAGAGAGAGGAGGAGAGAAAGACAGACACCTGCAGACCTGCTTCACCGTCTGGGAAGCGACTCCCCTGCAGGTGGGGAGCAGGGGGCTCGAACTGGGATCCTTATGCTGGTCCTTGTGCTTTGTGCCACCTGCGCTTAACCTGCTGCGCTACCGCCCGACTCCCTTTTCTCCATTTTAACACATTTTTTAAATATTTATTTATTCCCTTTTGCTGTCCTTGTTGTTTTATTGTTGTAGTTACTGATGTCATCATTGTTGGCTAGGACAGAGAGAAATGGAGAGAGGAGGGAGAGACAGAGAGGGGGAGAGAAAGACAGACACCTGCAGACCTGCTTCACCGCCTGTGAAGCGACTCCCCTGCAGGTGGGGGAGCCGGGGGCTCGAACCGCTGGTCCTTGCTCTGTGCACCACCTGTGCTTAACCCGCTGCGCTACCGCCCGACTCCCTTTCCTGCATTTTTTTAATTAGATAGGACAGAGAGAAACTGAGAGGGTAGAAGACAGAGAGACAGAGATGCCTGCAGGCCCGCTCCACCACTCATGAAGCTTCTGCCCTGCAGGCGGGGAGTGGGGGCTTGAACCCAGGTCTCTGTGCACGCAACATGCGTGTTCAACAGGCTGTGCCACCGCCCAGCCCCCACCGTGGGCTTCCATTCTCCCAGGGCCCCGGCTTCCCTGGATACCCCAGGGTGGGGAGGCTGTTTGGCTCTGGTCTCCCCTAAATAATGTCCTTCCCTCCCCCGGGCTGCTGTCTGCGTTCTGTCCCCCCAAGGTCTGAGGACAAGGACACCCCCAGAACGCCGCAGCCCAGCTCCGTGCCGGCTCCCTTGGCCGTGGACAGCCTGCTGCAGGGTCCGGCCGGCCCGTCCTCCCGCTCCCCGTCCCTGCACTCCGTGCTCAGTCTGGACGACAGTGGCGGCCTCCCCTCCCCCCGGAAGCAGCCCCCACCCAAGCCCAAGAGGGACCCCGCCACGCGGCTGAGCGCCTCCTACGAGGCCGTGAGCACCTGCCTGTGGTCAGCGGCCAGGGACCCGGCCACTGAAGGTCAGTTGGGGGCTGGAGGCTCCTGGGTGGGGGGGCATTCTTGCTCAGCCACTCATCTGTTGCTGGACACCTGGGTGGCTTCCAGGTTGTGGCTGTTACACATTGTGCCGCTGTGAACACAGGTTCACACAGATCTTTCTGGATGGGTGTGTTGGGTTCCTTAGGATCTGTCCCCAGGAGAGGAATGGCAGGGTCACAAGGCAGGTCCCCTTCCAGCTTCTGAGAGTCTCCAGACTGCTCTGCACAGGGGCTGGACCCCTGACATTCCCACCAGCAGGGCGGCAGGGCAGACTCCTTTTTGTTGTTGTAAATTGCTTTATTCCAGTGGAGGAAGGAAAGGCAGACTCCTCTTGCCAGATTCCCAGGCAGAGGACGGGCCGCCCGGAGGCTTTTGGCCCTTAATTGCCGGCTGCTTCCAGGAAGCCTGCGTCAGACTGGCTTTCAGAGCTGCCCACAGAGACAGCAAATGCTCCGTGTCCTTTCCCAGCCCTGGATGAGCCATGTCGGGTCTGTGTGCCAAGCCCCCCCTCCGTGCCGATGACACGTGCCACCACCCACACGGAGTGTCACTGGAGCTCAGAGCCCTTTACACAAAATCTTACGGGGGAGGGGGAGGGCTCATGCAGCCATGATTCACCTCTCCTGCTCTCTGTTCTCATTCAGGGGGTGAGAGAGAGAGAGAGTGACTGACCCCAGCACCATAACTGCCCCTGGCACCAAGCTACCCCCTTGGTAGCAGGACAGGAATCTGCATGGAGCGCCTGGCGAGGTGCTTTCTCTCCGCCCTCACCAGCGCGTCGAGGACAGGCTGACGGATCTCATGGCCAGAGAAGCGGGCCGGGATCCCGTGGTCCAGTAGAGCACAGGTCACAGGTCTCAGGACACAAGGACCTAGGCTGAAACCCCTGTCCCCAGCTGCAGGGAGGAGGCTTCCCGAGTGGTGAAGCAGGGCTGCAGGTGTCTCTCTGTCTCTCTCCCTCTCTGTCTGTCCCTCCCCTCTCCAATTTCTCTCTGTCTCGAACCAAAATAAATAATTAAAACTAAATGACGGCACAAAAAAGCCCAGACCCAGGCCCGTCCGACTCCTAGTCCTCTCGCTTGATTCAGATGTTATTGCCCAGTCGGTTAGACCCATTACTATGCCCAAGGACCCGGGTTCAAGTCCCCGTCCCCACCTGCAGGGGGGAGCTTCCTGAGAGGTGAAGCAGGGCTGCAGGTGTCTCACCCTCTTGCACTCCTCTCCTCTCGGCTTCTTTCTGTCTCTGTCCAGTAAACAAGTGAACAGGTGGAGGCTCAGAATGCTCTACACGCGTGCGCAAAGTCCTCGCGCTCTGCCCAGCAGGCCCGTGCTGTGTCTGCCTCCAGCAGTCCGGGTGTGAGGGGTCCCAGCGCCTGCCTGCTGGCGGCCTTCTTGCCGTGGCCTTCACCGCTGCAGGTGACTGACGGCACTGGGCCGCCTGTGTCTGCCACCTGGCCCTCCTTTGGTGGAGTCCCTCATGGTGGCTGTTTTAGGGGGTACTGATGGATGGCGGGGGTCCGGCCTGGTCCTCTCGTTGAGAGTGGGGGCCCTTCCCTCCATGGGGATGTCCAGGGAGTTGGGGTGGGGAGGCCTTTTCTTTCTCTTTTTAAATATGTTCGAGTATTTATTATTGTATAGAGACGAAGAGAAACTGAATGGGGAGGGGAGAGAGAGAGGGAGAGACACCTGCAGCCATGCTTCATCACCTCTGAAAGTTGCAGTGTGTGTGCGTGCGTGTGTTGTGTGTGAGTGTGTGTGTGTGAGTGAGTGTGAGTGTGAGAGTGTGTGTTATGTGTGAGTGTGAGTGAGTTGTGTGTTGTGAGTGTGTGTATTAGTGTGTGTGAGTATGTGTGAGTGTGTGTGAGTGTGTGTGTGTATGAGTGTGTGTGTGAGTGACTGTGTTGAGTGTGAGTGTGTGTGTTGTTTGTGTGAGTGTGTATGAGTGTGTGTGTGAGTGTATGTGTGTGAGTGAGTGTGTGTGTTGTGTGTGAGTGAGTGTGTCAGTGTGTATGAGTGGAGTGAGTATGTGTGTGAGTGTGTGTGAGTGTGCGAGTGTACGTGTGAGAGTGTGTGTGAGTATGTGCATTGTGTGTGAGTGTGTGCAAGTGTACATTTGAGAATGAGTATGTGCATTGTGTGTGTATATGTGTGTGTGTGAGTCTGCGAGTGTACATGTGAGTGTGTGTGTGCATTGTGTGTGTGAGTGTGGAGTGTATGTGTGTGTGCCAGTGTGTGTGAGTGTACGTGTGAGTGTGTGCCTGTGTGTGTGAGTGTACGTGTGTGTGCCTGTGTGTGTGTGTGAGTGTATGTGTGTGTGCCTATGTGTGTGTGTAGGTGTGTGTGCTGTCCAGAACTCACCCAGGGACTCACCTCAGCTGCTTCTGCTGTGTCTGGCACGAGAGATCCCACATGTTGCTTCAGATGGGCAGGTGCCACTGGGATTTACAGCTTCCCTCCCTGCAGGTGGGGAGCAGGGACTTGAACCCGGGTCCTCGTGCACTGTGACATGTGCGCTTGGCCATGTGTGCCACAGCCCGGCCCTGGGAGGTTCTCTGTCTCTGTGCGGCTGGGTCATGGCCCCCAGGTGGGCGCCCCTCACTGTCCCCATCGCCCGTGTCCCCTCCAGGCCTCTCTCGCCCCCGGCCTCACAGTGATGACTACAGCACCATGAAGAAGATCCCCCCTCGGAAGCCCAAAAGAAGCCCGCACACCAGGCTGAGCGGGTCCTCTGAAGAGATCTCGGACCCCGGGGCGCAAGGCCCCCGGAGCAGAATTCACCTGCTGCCCCGCCCCCCAGGGGTCCCTGCCCCCGGGGCCCCCACGTCCCCCGCCCCCGAAGACGGGGAGCCCATCTATATCGAGATGCTGGGCCGTCCCAGGAGCCCCGACCCCACCGAGCCCGAGGCCGAGGCCGAGGCCGTGTACGAGGAGATGAAATACTCCCAGCCCCCCGAGAGTGTTGTTTGGGGGGTCCAGATGCCCACGGCGCGAGGGGACAGCAGGAACGGCCTCCCCCCGGAGGATGGGGACAGGGACTCTTGGGACATCCCACCCCCCTTCCCCAACCTGCTCCAACACCGCCCCCCGCTGCTGGTGTTCCCCCCGACCCCCATCACCTGCTCCCCCGCCTCCGATGAGTCTCCCCTGACGCCCCTGGAGGTGAAGAAGCTGCCGGTGTTGGAGACCAGCCTCAAGTACCCTGCGCCCAGCGAGGGCACCAGCCCACTGTCCCCCCAATACTGCAGGGGCCAGAAGGGGGACGGGGAGCGACCTGTGTCGCCAGGTGCCCTGGCCTGGATGGGCCCTCCTCAAGTGTCCCCGCCACCCACACCACCACCCGCTGCACCCTGGAGGCATTTTACTCTCCCTCCTGAGCCAGAGACACATGGCCCCGAGGTCCCCAAGGGCCACCACAAGCCAGAGACACAAGGCCCCGAGGTCCCCAAGGGCCACCACAAGCCAGGGGCCCAGAGCCCCGAGGTCCCCAAGGGCCACCACAAGCCAGGGGCCCAGAGCCCCGAGGTCCCCAAGGGCCACCAAAAGCCAGGGGCCCAGAGCCCCGAGGTCCCCAAGGGCCACCAAAAGCCAGGGCCTCACAGCCCTGAGGTCCCCAAGGGCTACCAGAAACCAGGGCCTCACAGCCCCGAGGTCCCCAAGGGCCACCACAAGCCAGGGACCCAGAGCCCCGAGGTCCCCAAGGGCCACCACAAGCCAGGGCCTCACAGCCCCGAGGTCCCCATGGGCCACCACAAGCCAGGGGCCCAGAGCCCTGAGCTCTCCAAGGGCCACCAGAAACCAGGGTCTCACAGTCCCGAGGTCCCCAAGGGCCACCACAAGCCAGGGCCTCACAGCCCCGAGGTCCCCAAGGGCCACCACAAGCCAGGGCCTTACAGCCCCGAGGTCCCCAAGGGCCACCAGAAACCAGGGTCCCACAGCCCCGAGGTCCCCAAGGGCTACCAGAAACCAGGGTCTCACAGCCCCGAGGTCCCCAAGGGCCACCAGAAACCAGGGTCCCACAGCCCCAAGGTCCCCAAGGGCCACCAGAAACCAGGGTCTCACAGCCCCGAGGTCCCCAAGGGCCACCCCCAGGTGGGGAACTCAGCCCTAGGACCTGGGCCATGCAACACCTTCTCCAAGATCCAGTACTCTCCTGCCAAGGCCGTCAGGGTGGACCACAAGAAGACCAACTCCAACGCCGCCTCCCCAGCTCCATACAGCCCCCCCAATTCCAGAGCCCTGAACAGCCCCCTGGACGAGCTGGCCAGCCTCTTCAGCTCTGGCCGGAGCGTGCTCCGCAGGTCAGCGGCCGGCAGGAGGATCAGAGAGCCCGAAGGTAGGCCGGGTGGAAGGGGCCTGCCTTTGAATCACGGTCTCATGGAGCAGTGTGTCTGTCTGTCAGCCTCTCCTCATTCTGAAACCAGTATCCATCTGTCCACCCACCCACTCATCCACCCACCTATCTATCCTTCTCCTAATCCACCCATCCTCCAGCCAACCGTCCATCCATCCACTCGCCCACTTGTTAATTCACCCATTCATCTACTCACCGACCCAGCACCCTACTCACCAACCACCCACCAACCTACCCATCGCCCATCCAGCTAGCTTCTATCATCTTCTTTATTTTTTAAACATTTTTTTAAATTTTATTTATTGATTCATGAGAAATGATAGGAGAGAGAGAAAGAACCAGACATCACTCTGGTATGTGTGCTGCTGGGGATTGAACTCAAGACCTCATGCTTGAGAGTCTAGTGCCTTATCCACTGCGCCACCACCCGGACCATGCCTCTATCATCTTCTGTCTGCCTTCATGTATCTATAGCTATATTTCCATTTGTTCTCTTCTATCTCCCGCCTGTCTTTTACTTTCCAAGACTGCCTATCTTCTTTTCCTGCGTATGTTCCTGTCGCCTGTCACTGTTTATTCATGTCGACCATCCACCTTCCACTTTCCGGAGATGCAGCTATCTTCCCAGTCTCTGAGTATCAAGCTCTCCAGGGACCAGTGACCCACAGAGTCGGAGTAGTGTTTGTGGTGCTTGTAGTAGCTCTACAAGAGGAGACTGTGACTTAGAGAGACAGATGTCTTGAGCAGCCAACAGGGATAAGTATTTGAGGATGAATATTTCATTTTGTGAGGTAGAGGTTCATGGTATAAAAATAGCATGAAATTGAGTTGTTGTTAAAATTCAGATGCTCTTGCTGGCTCTAGCCGGGCGGGTAGGCTTCACAGGCGGGTAACAGAGACGACCAGAGACATACGGCTGGGCAGGGAAGCTGTATTTCTTTATTCAGGAACAACGATTCATAAACTAAGACAAACTAATCACCAAACAGAACTCTGCTGTCTCTTTGCGGCGGCGCAAGCACTCTCTCTTACTCTCGAACTCTGCAACTCTCCAACTCTCCCACTCTGGAACTCTGGAACTCTGGAACTCTGGCCCTCTCTCCGGGTTCTTAGGGGCGGGGCCAAGCGGGCCCAAGAAACTAACTGGACTGATCCAATTCTCTTGGCGGGGGAGATCTAGAACAACCCAATGTAAAGCATACAACATCGAGTTTCATGCATTTTTATGACTTGTTCAGGATCAGATCAAGATGGACTCTGAGCCTCTGTCTCACACTCCCTACGGCACAGAGAAGCATTTCTGGCAGCTGGCATCCTCCGTGGACTCCCCAGTGTCCATCTGTCTGGATGTGCCCTGCTCTTACTGCCCTGTGAGGGTCCTCACAGCTCAGGACTGAAGGTCGTGGTGAAGGAGGCCAGAAGGGAGTGGCCGAGTCTGCAGGCAGCCTTTCCCCACTGCCGGTCTGGGCTGCTTCTGGGCCAGCTCCCCTTAGCCTGCTGAGGCCACCGAATGTGAGCTCCCCCATCCTGGGCTTTCCCTCTGGGGTTATCCCTGGGGCTCGGTGCCGGCGCTACAAAGCCACTGCTCCTGGAGGCCATTTCTTCCATTTGATTGGACAGGACAGGGAGAAATTGTGAGCATAGGAGGGAGAGAGAGAGAGAGAGAGGGAGACAGGGAGATACCTGCAGACCTGCCTCACCACCTGTGAAGTGGGGCCCCTGTGTGTGGAGAGCCGGGGCGGGAACCGGGATCCTTGTGCGGGTACTTTGCTTTAGTACTGCGCTCGCTTAACCAGCTGCGCCATCGCCCAGCCCTCGACTCCCGCGGTGTTCAAGGTGTGCAAAGATCGCCTGACTCCTTTCCGGCGCTGCTTTTAAATACTTCCCCATCGGCCTGGGGAAATATGTCATAGCATGAAACTGTGTCCATTCTTTGGACTGTCTGGGATTTCAGGCCTCCTGTCCCTGTGTTGTC
This sequence comes from Erinaceus europaeus, assembly GCF_950295315.1. Lineage (NCBI taxonomy): Eukaryota > Metazoa > Chordata > Mammalia > Eulipotyphla > Erinaceidae > Erinaceus > Erinaceus europaeus. Next base: position 56,472 of record NW_026648076.1, on the reverse strand, counting down.
CCTGCCTCATGACGGGAGACTTAGCAGGGAGACCCCCCCACCCTGAAACTCAGCGGGGGACTCCAGCCAGGGTGTGAGGGTCCTGTGGAGGACCCTGACAAGTGCATGTGGCATGCTCTCAAGGCATCCCTCTGGGCATTCCGGAGAGCAGAAGTGGGTCTGGTAAGGGAGAAAGGGACTCTTAGTGCTGGAGCCGAGCTCTGGCGCTGCCAACGGCGTCAGGAACCCACCCAGTGCCAACGGCGTCAGGAACCCACCCAGCTTGACTGTGAGACCAGCACCGAGTGTCCCCCGCAGTGAATCCCATGGAGGTCACTAACGGTGTCCTTCAGTCTGAGGACCACGTCCCGTCACAGTGAGAGGTCTCCCGGGAGACCGTCCTTCTGTTAGGTAAAGACAGTCTGTTCTCACCTGGCTGGGAGGACTTGCTTCCCGAGGATCCAGTGGGCAGCGATGAACTGACCCTCGGGGCGCCGAGATGAATCGTTTCTGGTGTGGCTGTGAATGTAGGAGGCCGTGCTTTGTCTGTCATGGCTGGGGGGTTCCAGGGGTTCTCCAGTCTCCCCTTCACCTGGAGACGGCACGGCTGTAGACGGCTGCGTTGCTGTAGGCACTTCCGGCTACAATAGGAGGTACGGCGAGTTGTGTCTGGGAAGTGAGGTTGGATTGTGTGTGTGTGTGTGTGTGTGTGTGTGTGTGTGTGTGTGTGTGTGTGAGTGTGTGAGTTTGATGCAGAATTCGCAGCTGTTGTGTTGTGTTGTGTTGTATTGAAATGGTTCATGTTCGGTTATCTCTTGGGTAGTGGATCTCAGGCACATGAAATCACAGAATTTCTAAGGCAGAGAGCGGGAGCGGGAGAGGGAGAGAGAGAGAGCGAGAGAGAGAGAGAGAGAGAGAAGAAGGGAGAGAGAGAGGAGAGGAGAGAGTCAGGCTGACAGTGACTTGGTCACAGGAATTCTGTCCCCAGAGTTAACGACTATTCTCTTGAGGCCAAGTATAGCGTACCTGGTAGAGTGCACACATTACAGTGTTCAGGGACCCAGGTTCAAGCCCCCAGTCCCCATCTGCAGAGGGAAAGCTTCACAAATGGTGAAGCTGTCTTGCAGGTGTCTCTCTCTACCTCTGTCCCTCCACCTTTCTCTTGGTTTATCTGTCTCTATCTTAAATAAATAATATAAATAAATAAAAATATATAAAAAAATAAACATTTTTAAAATTACTGTTTCCTTAGTTGTACACATGATAGTGGCCAGGCCTATAGGGAGGGGAAAGAGAGCAAAGCAAAGAAGGCTCTAGAACGTTCTGCTTGCCGGGGGCTGATGGTGATGCACCAGATGAAGCACACACAGCACAAAGCACAGCGACTGCCACAGGGATCCAGGTTCAAGCCCCCGGCAGGGAGGAAGCTTCAAAATTGGTGAGGAGGTCTGCAGGTGTCTGTCTTTCTCTCCCTCTCTATCTCTCCCTCCTCTCTCAATTTCTCTCTGTCCTATCCAATAAAATGGAAAAATTGGCTTCTAGTAAGTGGATAAAAACAAGGGCAACAAAAAAGGAAAATAAATAAATAAATGAAATTTTTTTTTAAAAAAAAGTTTACCAGGTAAATATTTTCATATATATATATATACATATATATTTATTTATTTATTTCCTTTTGTTGCCTTTTATTGTTGTAATTAATAATGCAATCGTTGTTGGACAGGACAGAGAGAAATGGAGAGAGGAGGGGAAGACAGAGAGGGGGAGAGAAAGACAGACACCTGCAGACCTGCTTCACCGCCTGTGAAGCGACTCCCCTGCAGGTGGGGAGCCAGGGGCTCGAACCGGGATCCTTATGCTGGTCCTTGTGCTTCGTGCCACGTGCCCTTAACCCGCTGCGCCACCGCCCGCCCCCCTTGGCCTGTATTTCTTCAGGCGTCTCCTCCTTGTCTCCTCCCCAGTGAAGCCGCGTCTGCTAAGTCAGTGTCACCACACTACGTGCTGCTTCACACTGTCCAGAGATGCCTGAGGAATCATCCCTCCAGCCCCAGTCCTCTGGGGAGACCTTTCCCAGCCCACAGGACTCGCTGGTTCCGTTCCAGGTGGCACCCTTCCTAACAAGCTGCAGAAGCTGGTACAGAGCAGGGCCCAGGGACAGGCTCGGGGAGTGCTCTCCTCACAGTAAAGGTGCTGGGTACTCTGCATCGGCTCAGTCAGTGCAGGAAGCGAGGAGAAAGACCTACAGAAGACACCAGAAAGGACCTCATCAAATAACCACCCCTCAGGCCTCCACACCTCCTCTCCTACCCCTACCTCACTTCCCTCGGCCACTGGCAGGCTAACCCCGTCAGATAAAGTAAGGGCGACAAAGGCTGGGTGAGGGGCAGAGACCAGCACACTCTAATGAAGGCCTTTGGTCACTGTCAGCCCACCCCATCATCCGGGGCCCTGGTGAGGGATCCTGGGACTCCCACACAGACATGATGGGCCTACACGTCTCTCCACCATCACTGTCACCTCCATCGGGAACGTCAGCACAAGCCCTCCTGGGGCCTCTCCAGGACCTGCCCTCACTGCAGAGCAGCCATGGCGGGGACTCCCCACGCTCTGCAGGGAGGCTGGTCAGCCTGCTCTGCCCCTCGAGGAAGACGGGTCCTGACATGAGAGCAGCCTGGAAGGTTCCATCTGTGCCCATGGACTGTGAGCTCAGACTGACAGGGACTCGGAGGCCACACGGGCTCCTGTGCTGACTGTGAACAGACGCGGGGCCTGGAGCAGATGGATGGGGTAGATAGTTAATGAGATTTATATATTTTTCTTCAAGTTTGGGAGCTGCTCTGCCCTGGTCCAGATGTCTAGCTCTATTCTCAACTCTGACAGCATCTTCCCAGACAAAACGTCCAGTCCACCTTAATGCTAGCTATTAGGCTCAGGCAGAAATTATTAAAGTCACAGGCTGCTTGTGTTTTGAAAGATAAGTGTCCGCTTCCTCTGCTCCCTGGGACCAACTGACAAATCCACACAGGACAGGGGACCCCATCCTGAGATGCTGAGCCTCAGCCTCTCCTGGTGCTGCTGGATGGGGGCTCTCAGAGCCTCTGTCCTGAGCTGTTTGCTTGCTCACCACCACCCTCTCTGTCCCTCCCACGCTCCCTCTGCGGGCACGGGGACCCAAGACTCGTGGGCACCTGTGCGTGGCTCCCTGCCCAAGGGGCTGGCCGCGTGCTGGCCTCACAAAGCCTCCCTCTTCACTCTGCTGCTGCAGCCCACAAGCCCTCGTCTGTCCAACACCAGAGTCCTTTGGGAAGCCGGCTGAGTGTCCCCAGGAGGGGTCTGGGGGAAGACAGCCTCTGCAGCTGTCGGCCCTCCAGCAACTTGCTCCCTGGCCCTGGGCTCTCGCCACTCAGAATCTCGCTGTCTGCCAGGGAAGGGGTGTTCCACCAGCTCCCTGGCCTCTGAACCCCTCGGCTCACCCCTGTTTGAGACCTGAAGCTTCGTGGCGGCCTAGCTGGCTCTCCATCCATCACCCTTTGGAAACGAGCTGGGCTTCTGAGTCAGCGCACCCAGAGCCCTGCATGCCTGGGCATTATCACAATCTTGATTTTTTTTAATGTCAGGGACTAATGGTTACAGCCAATAATAAATGCAGTTGCTGGTACATGTGTAACATTTCTTTTTATAAATTTTTTAAAATATTTATTTATTTATTCCTTTTTTATTGCCCTTGTCATCATTGTTGGATAGGCCAGAGAGAAATGGAGAGAGGAGGGGAAGTCAGAGAGAGGGAGAGAAAGACAGACACCTGCAGACCTGCTTCACCGCCTGGGAAGCGACTCCCCTGCAGGTGGGGAGCCGGGGGCTCGAACCGGGATCCTGACGCCGGTCCTTGCGCTTTGTGCCACCCACTGTGCTACCGCCCGACTCCCGTAACATTTCTTTTTTAAAAATATTTATTTATTGTTGGACAGGAACAGAGAGAAATTGAGAGGAGAATGGGAGATAGAGACAGGCAGAGAGACACCTGCAGCCCTGCTTCACCACTCGTGAAGCTTTCCCCCTGCAGGTGAAGACCGGGGCTTGAACCTGGATCCTTGTGCCCTGTAATGTGTGCGCTCAACCAGGTGCGCCACCACCCGGCCCTCATGTGTAAAATTTCTCAGTTTTCTGCAGGACACTCTTCCCCCAACCCAGACTAGGTCCTCCACCATCAGCCCCCCCAATATTCCAACTCCTGTCCACGTTCTGCTTGGTGTCTCCCCTTCTGCTTCTTCTACTTCTGCCCATGAGTGAGACCATACCATCTTCATTTTCCTTCAGACTTAGAGCCACAGAAAATTTTGATGCAATCCCCATCAAGGTCCCACCAGTTTTTTAAAAATATTTATTTATTTATTCCCTTTTGTTGCCCTTGTTGTTTTATTGTTGTAGCTGTTATTGTTGTTGATGTAGTTGTTTGATAGGATAGAGAAATGGAGAGAGGAGGGGAAGACAGAGAGGAGGAGAGAAAGACAGACACCTGCAGACCTGCTTCACCGCCTGTGAAGCGACTCCCCTGCAGGTGGGGGGCCGGGGGCTCAAACCAGGATCCTTACGCCGGTCCTTGCACTTTATGGGTCCCACCAGATTTTTAAAAAAGAGAATAGAAGAAAAATTGGAACAAGAAAATACCTAGAATTGCTAAAGCAATCTTGAGGGAAAGAAAGAAAGAAGGAAAGAAAGAAAGAGAGAAAGAAAGAGAAAGAACAGAACTGGAGGCATCACACTCCCAGATCTCAGACTATATTGCAGGGCCATCATTATCAAAAGTGCCTGGCACAGGAACAAAAATAGACACTCTGACCAGTGGCATAGAATGGAGAGCCCAGAAGTCAGCCCCCACACCTGTGGACATCTCATCTTTGACAAGGGGGCCCCAGCTACTAAATGGAGGAAGAGTCTCTTCTACTCAGGGTGCTGGAGAAATTGGATTGAAACCAGGAGAAGAATGAAGCTGAACCACGGCATCTCACCAAACACAAAAGTTAATGCCAGGAGGGTCAAGGACCTGGAGGTTGGAACAGAAACTATCAGATACTTAGAGGAAAGACCAGCAGAACTCTTTCCTACCTGTTTATTTGTTTACTTGCTGCCACTCCTGTCGCCCTGCCCCCAGGTGTGGAGGGAGACAGACCCTGAGGTCACTCTGCCCCCAGGAGTGGAGGGTGACAGACCCTGAGGTCACCCTGCCCCCAGGTGTGGAGGGAGACAGACCCTGAGGTCATCCTGCCCCCAGGTGTGGAGGGAGACAGACCCTGAGGTCATCCTGCCCCCAGGTGTGGAGGGAGACAGACCCTGAGGTCACCCTGCCCCCAGGTGTGAAGGGAGACAGACCCTGAGGTCACCCTGCCTCCAGGTGTGGAGGGAGACAGACCCTGAGGTCACCCTGCCCCCAGGAGTGGAGGGTGACAGACCCTGAGGTCATCCTGCCCCCAGGAGTGGAGGGTGACAGACCCTGAGGTCACCCTGCCTCCAGGTGTGGAGGGAGACAGACCCTGAGGTCATCCTGCCTCCAGGTGTGGAGGGAGACAGACCCTGAGGTCACCCTGCCCCCAGGAGTGGAGGGTGACAGACCCTGAGGTCATCCTGCCCCCAGGTGTGGAGGGTGACAGACCCTGAGGTCATCCTGCCCCCAGGAGTGGAGGGTGACAGGCCCTGAGGTCACCCTGCCTCCAGGTGTGGAGGGAGACAGACCCTGAGGTCACCCTGCCCCCAGGTGTGGAGGGAGACAGACCCTGAGGTCACCCTGCCCCCAGGTGTGGAGGGAGACAGACCCTGAGGTCACCCTGCCCCCAGGTGTGGAGGGAGACAGACCCTGAGGTCACCCTGCCTCCAGGTGTGGAGGGTGACAGGCCCTGAGGTCACCCTGCCTCCAGGTGTGGAGGGAGACAGACCCTGAGGTCATCCTGCCTCCAGGTGTGGAGGGAGACAGACCCTGAGGTCACCCTGCCCCCAGGAGTGGAGGGTGACAGACCCTGAGGTCACCCTGCCCCCAGGAGTGGAGGGTGACAGACCCTGAGGTCATCCTGCCCCCAGGAGTGGAGGGTGACAGGCCCTGAGGTCACCCTGCCCCCAGGTGTGGAGGGAGACAGACCCTGAGGTCACCCTGCCCCCAGGTGTGGAGGGAGACAGACCCTGAGGTCACCCTGCCCCCAGGTGTGGAGGGAGACAGACCCTGAGGTCACCCTGCCCCCAGGTGTGGAGGGAGACAGACCCTGAGGTCACCCTGCCCCCAGGTGTGGAGGGAGACAGACCCTGAGGTCACCCTGCCTCCAGGTGTGGAGGGTGACAGGCCCTGAGGTCACCCTGCCTCCAGGTGTGGAGAGTGACAGGCCCTGAGGTCACCCTGCCCCCAGGTGTGGAGAGAGACAGACCCTGAGGTCACCCTGCCTCCAGGTGTGGAGGGAGACAGGCCCTGAGGTCATCCTGCCCCCAGGAGTGGAGGGTGACAGACCCTGAGGTCATCCTGCCCCCAGGAGTGGAGGGTGACAGACCCTGAGGTCATCCTGCCTCCAAGTGTGGAGGGAGACAGGCCCTGAGGTCACCCTGCCCCCAGGAGTGGAGGGAGACAGACCCTGAGGTCACCCTGCCTCCAAGTGTGGAGGGAGACAGACCCTGAGGTCACCCGGCCTCCAGGTGTGGAGGGAGACAGACCCTGAGGTCACCCTGCCCCCAGGTGTGGAGGGAGACAGACCCTAAGGTCACCCTGCCCCCAGGTGTGGAGGGAGACAGACCCTGAGGTCATCTCTCCTAACATTTCTCCCCCTCTGGGAATATGGACCAAAATTCTTTTTTTTTAACCAGTGTACTACCGTTCACCTCTACCTTATGGTGGTATGGGGGATTGAACCTGGGAATTTGGAGCCTCAGCCTCAGTCTGTTTGCATAACCATTATGCTATCTACCCTCTGCCCTGGACCTAAGGAGTCGTGAGGATTGAACACTCAGACCCGCAGGTGGTAGCACGTGAATTAGCTGGAGAAACCGTCTCTCCAAGCTAGCCGCTAGCCGTGAAGCTCCAGCCCCGCTGCTCAAGCAGAGACAAAGACAGGCTTCTCACCATCTTAGAAATGTCCCAGGGAGTCGGGCAGTGGCGCAGTGGGTTAAGCGCACATGGCACAAAGCTCAAGGACCGGCGTAAGGATCCTGGTTCGAGCCCCCAGCTCCCCACCAACAAGGGAGTCGCTTCACAGGCAGTGAAGCAGGTCTTCAGGTGTCTCTCTTTCTCTCCCCCTCTCTGTCTTCCCCTCCTCTCTCCATTTCTCTCTGTCCTATCCAACAACGAACAACATCAACAATGGCAATAATAATAACCACAATGAGGCTACAACAACAAGTGTTGGGTAGTATGGCAGCTCCCCCGGCTTAAAGCTTCTGTCTCTAATCCTGCTTAACTAAGCACCACCCTGCCTGCAGGGCACTGGTTTAATCCCCCCTGGTTCACGATGTCTTTTTGCTCCGCCCCCTCTCCTTGTCACACCCTGATTTGCACCAGTCACTTTTTGCTCCACCCTCTCTATGTCACATCCTGTTTACACCCTACTTGGCGAGTATATATATAAGGACAGGATTGTGATTAGAGATGGCTTAGATTGCACTGCGTTCCGCATGAATAAAGAGATACTGCTTCCCAGCCTCAGCCATGAGTCCCTGGTTGTCTGTCTTCCGCCCGCGAAGCTAGCCCGGCAAACAAGGGCAACAAAAGGGGGGAAAATGGCCTCCAGGAGTGGTGGGTTCATGGTGCAGGCAACAAGCCCAGCAATAACCCTGGAGGGAAAAAAAAAGAAAGAAAGAAATGTCCCAGCACAGCCAAGAGGCCACCATCACCTGGAATGTTCTGTGATGCCCTGTGGCGGTGGGGGGGACATGTTCAGTCTGTGGAGGTGATTATCTTTCAAAGCAGTGACTATTTCCAGCTGCCGTTAGTATTATCTTTAGCAACGTGTCTGTGGCAGGAAGATGGGATGCGGGGGGAGGGCCAGCGACCCACACAGCTCAGGGTGTGTCATTCCCCATGGAGGTGAGAATCTGGAAGCTTCAGGGAGAGGCCAGGAACGTGTGGGCTCAGCTCAGAGCTGTGTAGACAGATGTGTTTCTTTTTGTATTACCTGAGAGGGAGGGAGAGAGGGGGGCAGATACAAGGATGGGTGGGTGGATGGATGGATGGGTGGGTGGATGGATGGATGGATGGATGGATGGATGGATGGATGGATGGATGCAGTGGTACACCTGGTTAACACACATAATACTAAGTGCAGAGACCTGCTCAAAGATCTGAGTTCTAGCCCCCAGCTCCCCAGCTGCAGGGGGGCAGCTCCACAAGTGGTGAAGCAGGTCTGCAGGTGTCTGTCTGTCTCTCTCCCTCTATCTCTCTCCTCCTCTCTCAATTTCTCTCTGTCTTGGCCAATAAAATGGGAAAAATGGCCGCCAGGAGCTGTGGATTCACGGTGCTCCAGCGATGACCCTGGAGACAAATGAATAAAGAGCTCTGGGCATGTGGGCAGAGGCCCGGCTGGGCCCTGGTGCAGCCCGTGCCCAGCAGGACCACGTCAGGTGGGCAGGCCGTGCCTCTGTCCCCCAGCTGCTGTCCCAGCCTCTCCCCAGCTGGGACCGGAAGAGAATCACCTCGGTGTCGTGTGTTTGCAGGCTTTGAAAGGAACATGAACCTCAGGACGCAGGACGGCCCTCCCAGGACCCCAGAGGTCACCTCAGAGACTCCGGACAGAAACGCCAACAGCCGTGACTCTGTCTTCTCCGAAGTGCTGTTCAGCTCGGTCACGGCGGAAAATGGAAACTCCCTCCCAGGCGGTGAGCACTTCTGCGCACGGAGTGATAGAAGCCGCCGTCTTCACGCTATTTCTTCTTTCTTTTTCTTACTTATTCATTTATCTATTTCACCACTCCCAGCATCAAAGGTCTGTGTCCCCACCCCCATAGGTAGCACGCCAGTTCTCCTACAGTCCTGAAAACAGGTTGACGTTTTTATTTATGTCACATGAGTGAAGCCATCCTGCAGTTGTCCTTCTCCTGACTGGCTTCACTGAGCATCATCTTCTCCAGCTCCATCCACTTTACCCCAAGGACACACCCATCCCTTTTCATTGCTGTATAGTACTCTGTTGAGTGTCTGTCCTGTAACTTTTGTATCCAGTCATCTGTGGAAGGGCATTCAGGTTGTTTCCAGGTTTCTGCTATTGTGAAATAAGCCTATGTGAACATGGGAGGGGGGTTCATGTGCCCCTTGGAATCAGTGTGATTTTATCCTTTGAGTAAATGCCCAGCAGCAGGATTGCTGGGTCCTGCAGCATCTCCAGCCGCATCTGTTTAAGGATCCTATGCACTGCTCTCCAGAGGCGGCACCAGCCTGCACCACTCCCCGCCAGCAGCGCAGCAGAGACCCCTCTCCCCTCACCCTCTCACACGGGGCCCTGGTGTCACTGATGGAGCCCATTCTCACAGGTGTGAGGTGGGTCCCCGGTGTGGTGTTACTCTGCATTTCTCTGGTGATGAGTGAATTGGAGCGTTTCCTCATATGCCTGTGGCCGTGTGTGTCTCTTCTTTAGAGAACCATCTCTTCAGATCTCCTGTCCAATTTTTATTGGGTTGTTCTTTTTCTTTTTGTTGAGCTGCAGGAATTCTTTAGAGATGTTTGATCTTTTTTTTCTTTTTTTGTATTTTTATTATTGCTGTCAGGGTTATTGCTGGGGCTTGGTGCCTGTGCAACAAAGCCACTGTTCCCAATAGACAAGAAGAAATTGAGAGGGGAGGATGAGACAGAGCTGGGGGCCAGGTGGTGACACACCTGGTTACGAGCACAGATCAGGTCAGAGCCACCATGCTCCCCTGCAAGGAGGCAGCTTCACAGGTGGTGTAGCAGGTCTGCAGGTAGCTCTCTGTCTCTCTGCCGATCTCCCCACCCCCTCTCTCTAGTCAATAAAAAAATTAATTATTTTATTGAGCTTCCTGAAAAATCACAACCACAAACATTCGCCAGCTGTCGCCCATCCCTGGATGTCAAAGCCGAGAGTCCTGTCAGGTGTGACAGCCCAGGGATTATGGGTGTTGGGGTTCATGACTATGAACCACCATATAGCCAGGAAAACACAGCATGGAAGTAGACAGCTACCTCTACCCTCCCCCAAAAGCACACACTTGAAAAGTTGGTGTTTACTTTGCCCCAGAAGACAAAATAGTGAGAATAGTAGAGACAAAAGTAAATTAAAAAGCCAAGTAGAGATTTTGGAACTGAACATACAGGCAGGACACTAAGGACCATAGAGGGTGAGCTGGAAACTGATTGACAAGTCTATGAGAAAGCAAGGAGGCCGGGAAGGGCAGTGGCGCCCAGGAGAGCTCACATTCACATCCTGGTAGAGCTCACACTCACATCATGGTAGAGCTCACACTCACATCCCAGGAGAACTCACACTCACATCTCAGGAGAGCTCACACATCCCAGGAGAGCTCACACTCACATCCTGGTAGAGCTCACACTCACATCCCAGGAGAACTCACACTCACATCCTGGTAGAGCTCACACTCACATCCCAGGAGAGCTCACACTCACATCCCAGGAGAGCTCACACATCCCAGGAGAGCTCACACTCACATGACAGGAGAGCTCACAATCACATCCTGGTAGAGCTCACACTCACATCGCAGGAGAGCTGACACTCACATCCTGGTAGAGCTCACACTCACATCCCAGGAGAGCTCACACTCACATCCCAGGAGAGCTCACACTCACATCCCAATAGAGCTCACACTCACATATGGTAGAGCTCACACTCACATTCCAATAGATCTCACACTCACATCCTAGGAGAGCTCACACTCACATCCCAATAGAGCTCACACTCACATATGGTAGAGCTCACACTCACATTCCAATAGATCTCACACTCACATCTCAGGAGAGCTCACACATCCCAGGAGAGCTCACACTCACATCCTGGTAGAGCTCACACTCACATCCCAGGAGAACTCACACTCACATCCTGGTAGAGCTTACACTCACATCCCAGGAGAGCTCACACTCACATCCCAGGAGAGCTCACACATCCCAGGAGAGCTCACACTCACATGACAGGAGAGCTCACAATCACATCCTGGTAGAGCTCACACTCACATCGCAGGAGAGCTGACACTCACATCCTGGTAGAGCTCACACTCACATCCCAGGAGAGCTCACACTCACATCCCAGGAGAGCTCACACTCACATCCCAATAGAGCTCACACTCACATATGGTAGAGCTCACACTCACATTCCAATAGATCTCACACTCACATCCTAGGAGAGCTCACACTCACATCCTGGTAGAGCTCACACTCACATCCCAATAGAGCTCACACTCACATCCCAGGAGAGCTCACATTCACATCCTGGTAGAGCTCACACTCACATCCCAGGAGATCTCACACTCACATCCCAGGAGAGCTCACACTCATATCCCAGGAGAGCTCACACTCACATCCCAGGAGAGCTCACACTCATATCCCAGGAGAGCTCACCCTCACATCCCTGGAGAGCTCACACTCATATCCCAGGAGAACTCACCCTCACATCCTGGTAGAGCTCACACTCACATCCCAGGAGAGCTCACACTCACATCCCAGGAGAGCTCACACTCACATCCTGGTAGAGCTCACACTCACATCCCAGGAGAGCTCACACTCACATCCCAGGAGAGCTCACACTCACATCCCAGGAGAGCTACACTCACATCCCAGGAGAGCTCACCCTCACATCCTGGTAGAGCTGACACTCACATCCCAGGAGAGCTCACACTCACATCACAGGAGAGCTCACACTCACATCCCAGGAGAGCTCACACTCACATCACAGGAGAGCTCACACTCACATCCTGGTATTTCTCACACTCACATCCTGGTAGAGCTCACACTCACATCCCAGGAGAGCTCACACTCACATCCTGGTAGAGCTCACACTCACATCCCAGGAGAGCTCACACTCACATCACAGGAGAGCTCACACTCACATCCTGGTATTTCTCACACTCACATCCTGGTAGAGCTCACACTCACATCCCAATAGAGCTCACACTCACATCCCAGGAGAGCTGACACTCACATCCCAGGAGAGCTCACACTCACATCCCAGGAGAGCTTACACTCACATCCCAGAAGAACTCACACTGACATCCCAAGAGAGTTCACACTCACATCCCAGGAGAGCTCACACTCACATCCTGGTAGAGCCCACACTCACATCCCAGGAGAGCTCACACTCACATCCCAGGAGAGCTCACACTCACATCACAGGAGAGCTCACACTCACATCCCAGGAGAGCTCACCCTCACATCCCGGTAGAGCTAACACTCACATCCCAGGAGAGTTCACACTCACATCCTGGTAGAGCTCACACGCACATACCTGGAGAGCTCACACTCACATCCTGGTAGAGCTCACACTCACATCCCTGGAGAGCTCACACTCACATCCCAGGAGAGCTCAAACTGACATCCCAGGAGAGCTCACACTCACATCCCAATAGAGCTCACACTCACATCCCAGGAGAGCTGACACTCACATCCCAGGAGAGCTCACACTCACATCCCAGGAGAGCTTATACTCACATCCCAGAAGAACTCACACTGACATCCCAAGAGAGTTCACACTCACATCCCAGGAGAGCTCACACTCACATCCTGGTAGAGCCCACACTCACATCCCAGGAGAGCTCACACTCACATCCCAGGAGAGCTCACACTCACATCACAGGAGAGCTCACACTCACATCCCAGGAGAGCTCACACTCACATCCTTGTTGAGCTCACACTGACATCCCAAGAGAGCTCACACTCACATCCCAGGAGAGCTCACACTCACATCCTGGTAGAGCTCACACTCACATCCCAGAAGAGTTCACACATCCCAGGAGAGCTCACACTCACATCCCAGGAGAGCTAACACTCACATCCCAGTAGTGCTCACACTCACATATGGTAGAGGTCACACTCACATCTCAGGAGAGCTCACACATCCCAGGAGAGCTCACACTCAAATCCTGGTAGAGCTCACACTCACATCCCAGGAGAGCTCACACTCACATCCCAGGAGAGCTCACACTCACATCCCAGGAGAGCTCACACTCACATCCTGGTAGAGCTCACACTCACATCCCAGGAGAGCTCACCCTCACATCCCAGGAGAGCTGACACATCCCAGGAGAGCTTACACTCACATCCCAGGAGAGCTCACATTCACATCCCAGGAGAGCTCACATTCACATCCCAGGAGAGCTCACACTCACATCCCTGGAGAGCTCACACATCCCAGGAGAGCTCACACTCACATCCCAGGAGAGCTCACACTCACATCCTCATAGAGTTCACACTCACATCCCAGGAGAGCTCACACTCACATCCTGGTAGAACCCACACTCACATCCCAGGAGAGCTCACACTCACATCCCAGGAGAGCTCACACTCACATCCCAGGAGAGCTCACCCTCACTTCCTGGTAGAGCTCACACTCACATCCCAGGAGAGCTCACACTGACATCCTGGTAGAGCTCACACTCACATCCCAGGAGAGCTCACACTCACATCCCAGGAGAGCTCACATTCACATCCCAGGAGAGCTTACACTCACATCCCAGAAGAGCTCACACTGACATCCCAAGAGAGTTCACACTCACATCCCAGGAGAGCTCACACATCACATCCTGGTAGAGCCCACACTCACATCCCAGGAGAGCTCACACTCACATCCCAGGAGAGCTCACACTCACATCCTTGTTGAGCTCACACTGACATCCCAAGAGAGCTCACACTCACATCCCAGGAGAGCTCACACTCACATCCTGGTAGAGCTCACACTCACATCCCAGGAGAGTTCACACATCCCAGGAGAGCTCACACTCACATCCCAGGAGAGCTAACACTCACATCCCAGTAGTGCTCACACTCACATATGGTAGAGGTCACACTCACATCTCAGGAGGGCTCACACTCACATCCCAGGAGAGCTCACACTCACATCCCAGGAGAGCTCACACTCACATCCCAGGAGAGCTCACACTCACATCCCAGGAGAGCTCACACTCACATCCCAGGAGAGCTGACACTCACATCCCAGGAGAGCTCACACTCACATCCTGGTAGAGCTCACACTCACATCCCAGGAGAGCTCACACTCACATCACAGGAGAGCTCACACTCACATCCCAGGAAGAGGGCTCCAACCCCCCCACCCCTCTTTCTCCAAGATTTATCCACATATTCCTTTTTGGATAGAGGCAAAGAGAACTTGAGAGGGGAGGAGGACACAGAGCATGAGAGAAGGGGCCAGATGGCCACACACCTGTTTAAACACTCACATTGCCACATGCAGGACCCAGGTTCAAGCCTCTAGTCCTTACCTGCAGAGGGGAAGCTTCACCTATGTCTCTCTGTCTCTGTCCCTCTCTATCTCCCTTTCCCTTCTCAATTTCTGTCTCTATCCAATAGTAAATAAATAATAAAAAAGAGATAAAATAATAAAAAAACAAAATAATAATAAAATAATAGTACAATAAATAATAATAATAACAGACACCTGCAACCCTGCTTCACCACTTGTAAAGCTTCCCCCCTGCAGGTGGAGAGTGGGGGCCTTAAACCAGGTCCTTGCACATTCTAACAGGTGTGCTTAACCACCTCCAGTTCCATGAGACTCCACTTCCTCCATCCTGTCCCTGGCTTCCTTCCCGGTGGAGTCTGAGTGTGTTTCTGACCTAAGCTGCTTCCAGGCTGGCTCACCAAGGAGGTGGGCAGGGTGGGTGTAGGCTTAGCCCTGGGAGGAGTCCGGTCCTTTGGTCCCTGCAGAATATTCTGTTGATCCTCAGCAGCAAAACAACAAGATTGTCCTTGTCGCCTGACTTTTCTTGGTCTTGACCCACAGCACTCAGCGCTCAGTATGAGCTACTTGCCCTGCTCCAGCCAACACTCTTTCTGTTCCGTAGGGGAAACTGGCATCAGCAAAATGCAGGGGGATTTTTTTTCTATGCACAGCAAGTGGTTGTAGAAAAAGACACAACAGATACCAAAAATGTTTAGCTTCAAAGAAAAGACCAAAAAATATAGAGAGAGATAGATGTTGGCCCATAGTGGCATGGCTCTGAAACGTGCAGGATCAGGAAGGAGGACTGGGCTTCCTGAACATCCTACAGGGAAGAAAAATAATAGTAAAACTGCCGCGAATCCCGTTGCCTGGCAACGGTGCAGGGTGGCAACACTCCACAGCGCAGACTTCTAGTTTGCCCAAGGAGACGGAGAGCCAGGTGCCTGTCCGCACCACCCACTTGGCTTTGGTCTGTGTACAGTCAGAGCCCTGTGTGCATGTAGCGTGGGCTTCATCTGTGTCCACTGTGAGGAGGCCACAGGATATGTGCCATCCACAAAGGAAGGTCCTTAGAGCCCATAGCTGACTGTTGACTGTACTCAGCACAGCACCCCATCATGGAGAATGACTGAGCCCAATGTACTGGATGTTAGAATAACCTCCAGATTTCCTTGCCTAAAAATAGGCCTTTTTCAATGATTAGAACAGGCATTTGCTAAGGTTTCCTTCCTTCCTTCTTCCCTTCCTTCTTGCCTCCCTTCCTCCCTCCCTTCCTTCCTTCCTTTATTTCCCTCCAGGGTTATAACTGGGGCTCAGTGTCTGCACTATGAATCCACAGCTCCTGGAGGCCATTTTTTCCCACTTTATTTGACAGGATGGAGAGACATTGAGAGGGGAGGGGGAGATAGAGAGGGAGAGAGAAAGAGAGACACCTGAAGCCCTGCTTCACTGCTTGTGAAGTGTCCCCCTGCAGGTGGGGAGCCGGGGGCTTTGTTGGTATACTTCTAATTCTGCTTTTAAAAAACCCCTTCTGTTTCATTAGTTTAATCCCCCCTGCTTAACACCATTCTATTTACATAACACTTCATTCTATTTACATAACCACTGTTAACAAGCACCACCCTCCCTCCAGGCCATTGGTGGTTCAGCGGTAGAATTCTCACCTGCTCCGCCCCCTCTCCTTGTCATACCCTGATTTTCACCAGTCACTTTTCTCTCCACCCTCTCTGCGTCACATCCTGTTCCCACCCTACTGGGCTAGTATATTTATAAGGACAAGATTGTTTGTAGTAGTTAGTTTTAGCTTAGCTTGGCATAGATTGTGCTGCGTCCTGCATGAATAAAGAGATACTGCGTACAGCTCAACCATGAGTCCCTGGTCATCTGTTACCTGCCCATGAAGCCAGCCCGGCGAAAACAACAGGGCTTGAACCTGGATCCTTGAGCAGGTCCTTGCACTTAGCACTATGTGTGCTTAACTGGGTGCACCACTGCCCAGCCCCTCTGTAAGACTTTGTTTGTTAAAATGGAGTGTTCAGATTTCTGTGTATTTTTTAAAGATTTTTTTATTGTTTATTTTCCCTTTTGTTGCCCTTGTTGTTTTATTGTTGTTGTAGTCGTTGTTGTTGGATAGGACAGAGAGAAATAGAGAGAGGAGGGGAGACAGAGATGGGAAAAGACAGACACCTGAAGACCTGCTTCACCACCTGTTAAGTGACTCCCCTGCAGGTGGGAAGCCGGGGGCTCTCGAGCCGGGATCCTTACTCAGGTCCTTGCACTTCACACCATGTACGCTTAACCCACTGCGCTACCACCCGACTCCCAATTTATGTGTATTTTAGACTGATGTGTGGTCTTCTATTTATGAGGTTTATTTATTTTTATGAGAGAAAAAGAGAGGGGAAGAGACCAGAGCACAGCTCAGCTCTGGCATATGGTGGTGCCAGGGCTTGAACCTGCAGCCTCTGGCAGGCAGACAATTCCCGTGCTCTAAGGCTGAAAGTCATGATCTGATCTTTACAGAGATAACTTCTTAAGATCGCTGCTGGCCTCTTCCCCTCTGCCTGCAGGAAGGAATAGCAGAGCCATCGTGTCCGTACACTACCACCAAATAGTCTGCACATAGCAAGAATGGCGCCTAGCGCCAGCACTGACCAACATGTGCCAGGGGGACAGGGTCTCCCACAGGACTCCTCTGCCTAGCAAGGGGTAATTTATTCCTTGCTGCTTTCAATTTGGGGGCTCTTTTAGTAGTCACTGGAGATAAAAGTGAATTTAAAATGTATTCAAATAATTAAAATCAAATATACAGGCACTGAAGAAAGATGATTGTATACCCACTTACTTCCTTTAAAATGTTTTTATTTGGTATTAATAATTTGTGACAAGATTGTAAGATGACAGTGTCTAGTTCACACCACACCCACCACCACAGCTCTCTGTCCCAGCCTTTCGCCTCCCAAAGATCACCCCAGAGTTCTCACAGGACTCACAGTTTGCTTGCCTCTGTGCCACTTGGGTTTTTTTTTTTCTTTTTTCTTTTTCTTGTACGTTGATGTGCATCTGATCTCCAGAGTGAAACCATTCGGTAGCCGTCTCTCATCTCTTCACTTATCTCACTAAGCGTCATCACCTCCAGTTCCATCCACTTTGTCCCCAAAGACACAGTCTCATCTTTTTGGTGGCAGAGTAGTATTCCATGGAATATATATCCCATCATTTTTTAGCCAGTCTTCTTACTTTCAGTGAATGGAGCTAGAATGTGACTCTGTGTGGCATTTTCTCTGGCTCACTGAGAGAAAGAGATGATGGGACCTGCCTAGTGCCAGAATCCTTGATCTGGCTATGTGCTAAGGCCAGGGGTAGAAGCTGGAGTTGTCTTATAACCCAAAAAAGTTCTGAGTCTGACTCTGCAGTCAGAATTAAACTGAAGTCAGCGACTCAGCAAACAGCCCCTGAGACCAACAGACACCCCTGTGCGCCATTCTCTGAAACCCGTACGGCAGGAAGCCAGCCCTTGGGAGAATCTGGGCTCTTTTAAAAATATATTTAGACTTTTTTATCGTTATTTATTGGCTAGAGATAGCCAGAACTCATGAGGGAAGGAAATGATAGAGAGGGAGAGAGACAAGGAGACACCTGCAGCCCTGCTTCACCACTCGCAAAGCTTTCCCCCTGCAAATGAAGACGGGGGGGGGGGGGTTTGAACCCAGGTCCTTGCACATTGTAACATGTATGCCCAACCAGGTGCACCACCACCCAGCCCTGAGAATCCGGGCTCTAAACTGCAGCCCGTGCATGCATATACATTCAAGTCCCGACTCCTAGGTGCTGTTCCTTGAAGGTTTATAGGGGCCAGATTTTATTTTATTTTATTTTTTAAAAAGGAAACATTAACAAAACCATAGGGTAAGAGGGGTACAACTCCATGCAATTCCCACCACCAGAACTCCGTATCCCATCCCCTCCCCTGACAGCTTTCCTATTCTTTATCCCTCTGGGAGCATGGACCCAGGGTCATTGTGGGATGCAGACGGTGGGAGGTCTGGCTTCTGTCATTGCTTCCCCGCTGAACATGGGTGTTGACAGGTGGATCCATACTCCCAGCCTGCCTCTCTCTTTCCCTAGTGGGGCAGGGCTCTGGGGAAGCTGAGCTCCAGGACATATGGGTGGGGTCGTCTGTCCAGGGAAGTCTGGTCGGCATCATGCTAGCGTCTGGAGCCCAGTGGCTGAAAAGAGGGTTAACATACAAAGACAAACCAATTGTTGACCAACCATGGACCTAAAGGCTGGAATAGTGCAGATGAAGTGTTGGGGGGTCCTCCATTCTGTAGATAGCTAGTAGGCATATTTTAGTTATATTTCAAAGGGCCTGTGGCTATACTAGTTTTTTTCCCCCTTTTTCTGTTTGCCCCTGAACCTGAAATCTGATATGCAGGTGAATCCAAGTTATTGTCTGGGGAGATGATGTCATGGCTAAAAAAAAGACCAGAAAGCTGGATCAGGGAAGAAAGTAGCTCCCTAATATGGGAGAGGGGTATGGATACTGTTGACTGTAAACCCCATCGATTTTAAAACAGTGCTGATGCTGTGCGTCATGGCTCAAAGGCCTCGGGGAGGAACACTGCCTTCTGCGCCTCCCAATGACACCTGACATGTGTCTGTTAGTTTCCCCGTGCGAACACCATGGACTTCTGGTTTCCGGCACCTGTCCCAGGAGTGCCGGTGCCATGGGCTCCATTCCCAGGCGTGTTTGTGAAGTGAGACCAGCAAGGGCCAAGCCTCAACCTGTCCCCTCCTTGCGTGACCTACAGGCAGCGTGACTCCAGAGTCTGCCCACACAACACCCAGCCCCAGAAAGGCCGGGGGGGGGGGGGAGAAATGTTTCCAGTGAGCTCAGGGTCTAATGGGATCAGGAACAGGAACGGTGCCGTTTTCAAGGAAGCCATTTGTCTTTTGAATGCCGGTGTCTGCTTCCCAGAAATAAGCATCTGTTTGTTCGTTTGCTGAAATGTGTTTGTGTGTGGCTAATTCTAGCTATCACTTACTTTCACTGCCATCCTGTTACTCATGTGGACACAGACTCAGATTGTGTGTGTGAGTGTGTGTGTGTGTGTGTGTGTGTGTGAGTGTGTGTGTGTGTGTGTGAGTGTGTGTGTGAGTGTGTGTGTGTGTGTGTGTGAGTGTGTGTGTGTGAGTGTGTGTGAGTGATTGTGTGTGAGTGTGTGTGTGTGTGTGAGTGTGTGTGTGTATGACAGTGAGTGTGAGTGTGTGTGTGTGAGTGAGTGTGTGTGTGTGACAGTGAGTGTGTGTGTGAGTGTGTGTGTGTGTGTAAGTGTGTGAGTGTGAATGTGTGTGAGTGTGTGTGAGTGTGTGAGTGTGTGTGTGAGTGTGTGAGAGTGTATGAGTGTGTGTGAGTGTGTGAGTGTGTGTGAGTGTGAATGTGTGTGAGTGTGTGAGTGTGTGTGTGTGAGTGTGTGAGAGTGTGTGAGTGTGCATATGTAATCATAATTATTCCCCTGGGCTTTTAGTTCTTTATCATTAGATTAAAGAACGCTTTTTAGCATGAAACAAAATGCTGTGAAAAGACAGATGTTTATTTTGTGGGGGAACTGCAGATATAAAAATGTCTTAAGTAGAGGCCAGGTGGTGGTGCTCCTGACTGAGCACACATGTTCTGGTGCACAAGGACCCAGGTTCAAGTCCCCGGTCCCCACCTGCAGGGGGAAAGCTTCAAGAGTAGTGGAGCAGGGCTGCAGGTGTCTCTTTATCTCTCTCCCTCTCCCTTCCCCCTCAATGTCTGGCTGTCTCTACCCAATAAATAAACAAATAAAGATAATAAACAATAAGATAAAAATAAAAATGTCTATGTAGGCCATTTGGTGTTCAGTGCAGTTCCCTTTCTGCTGATCTGACAGGTAACCATTTTACTGGTGAACTCTGAAGGAAAGACAAAATGGCAACTAAAGGATACCGGATATTGCTCTTGTCGTTATGACGGGTGGCAATCCTGTCTTTGCTGTCAGTTGATTTGTGGTGACCCTTGCTCCATAAAGGGAGGTGTGTGTTGGCAGTGGCCTCTCTTTGGAGGACTGGGGAAATCTTGTCACTTTGCATTTGTGCTTCTGGGACACTGGGGCACCCTGTGGTTCTAGCATCTTAGAGTGTCCGAATCTCACGCTTAGCCCCAGCCCCTGACAGAAGAGCCTCTCTGGTCGGAGCCCTTGAGAAAAGACTCGGTCACTGCTCGAAGCACCACTCCGGCTGTTGGGGGACAGGCGTCCCCGGAGCTCAGATCCTGTCCTCCTCAAAGGCGGACACAAGCCTTCCCCTGTCCCAGCCGCAGGGGAACGTTGGGCGAGGCTTCAATTTTCCCCACAGAGGGAGGTTTGTGAAGAAATCCCGCGGGCACTGGAGAAAACTCTGTCCCACTCTTCCTATGGATTGAATTCTGGAGAGGCCACTTCTGAGGCTCCTGATGGCATTTCCACAGGTGCAGCTGAGCGGGCGCGTGGCTGACCCATGTCCCTCCTCTGCTGTCCCAGGGCTGTGCCTGCTCGCCTGGGTCCAGGCCTCTGGGTCTGTGGCCCTGTGCAGGTCCCCTCGTCCCCCCACACCCCAGATCTCATGCCTGGGCACCTCCCCTGGGCTTTCTTCTGAGCCTCCAGTGGGGTATTGCCATCATGGAGGTGGAGTTCCACAGAACCGCCCAACACCATCAGAGAGGTGCTTATGGTTTTAAAAAATACTTACTCAGGAGTCAGGCAGTAGCACAGTGGGTTAAGCGCAGGTGGCGAAAAGCACAAAGAACAGAGTAAGGATCCCAGTTCGAGCCCCCGGCTCCCCGCCTGCAGGGGAGTCACTTCACAGGCGGTGAAGCAGGTCTGCAGGTGTCTGTCTTTCTCTCCCCCTCTCTGTCTTCCCCTCCTCTCTCTATTTCTCTCTGTCCTATCCAACAACAATGACATCAATAACAACAACAATAATAACTACAACTATAAAACAAAGGCAACAAAAGGGAAAATAAATAACTATTTTAAGATACTTACTCATTATTGGATGGAGACAGAGAAATTGAGAGGGGAGGGAGAGAGAGAGAGAAAGAGAGAGAGAGAGAGAGAGAGAGACCTGCAGCCCTGCTTCACCAATCCTGAAGCTTTTCCCCTGCAGGTGGGGAGTGGGGCTTGAACCCAGGTCCTTGCGACTTGATGTACTTGCTTAGCCAGGGGCGCCACCACCCTGCCCCTCTCTGGAGATTGTTTAGGAAGGCGACATTGTGTCCTGGCTTATCTTTGCTGTCGGCTGTGTGTCCGTAAAGATCCAACTGTCCAGCCCACCCCTCTGCAACCCCTCCCCCACTGCCCTTTTCTTCCTGGCTTTGTCTTAGAGCCCGTGGAGTTTATTTTTGCCTTATGTAGTCCCGGCACTGGTTTGTTCACTCTGTGCCCACACATGAGGTTAAAGTGCACATTGCGCCTCTCTCTCCGCCTGACCCACTTCACTGAGCGTCGGTCCCTCTCAGCCCACCAGCATACTGCAGGTGTTAGGATGCCATCATTTTTTATAGCTGAGTAGTATTCCTTCGGATATGGAGACCATTTCCTCTCTATTTGTCAGCCAGTGGGAATGTAGATCATGTCCAGATGTTAGCTGCAGTAGTGTAATAAGACATAGTGTAATGATCTATCTACAATATAATATGTAGATATAATACAATATAATCTACCGTATAATATGTACAATATTATATCTACAATATAGTATGTAGCTGTATATGGATAAGACATGCCACTAACAATAATAATGCTGTAACAGAAGGGGACTGCATCTGTCTCTCGGTATCCAACATGCTTGCCTTTCTCAGATCCGTATCCTGCAGAGATAACTGAAGAAGGTTTTTCTTTCTTTCTTTTTTTAAAGAATGCCCTGGGAGCTGGGTGGTGGTGCACCTGGTAGAGTCCCACACATTACCGTGAGCAAAGACCTGGGTTCAAGACCCTGCTCCGGGCCTACAGCAGGGAAGCTTCCCAAGCAGTGAAGCAGGGCTGCAGGTGTCTCTCTCTCTCTGTCTCTCTCCCTCTCTACTTCCCCCCTCAATTTCTCTCTGTCCTGTCCAATAAAATGGCCACCAGCAGTGATAGATTCATAGTGCCAGCACCCAGCCCCATCAATAACACTGGGGGCATAAAAAAATAAATGAATGAATAAATAAGTAAATAAATAGTGGTCTGGCAGGGGGCACAGAAGATAAAGCACTGGACTCTCAAGCATGAGGTCCCCAGTTCAATCCCCTGCAGCACATGTAAGAGGGTGGTATGTGGTTCTTTCTCTCTCTCTCTCTGCCTATCTTCTTCAGGAACAAATGATTAAAAAATTAATTTCAGAGTATGAAAAATAAGTACATAAATAATATGTTTTATAAGAAGATCCCTATACTGCATTCCATAGGATCTGCTCGAATCCTCACCACCTTGTCGCTGTCTCTGCTCTGTGCCAACTGTTTTTATTAGTGATTTCATATCAATTTACAAAATTACAAGGTCACAGGGATATAATTCCATACGATCCCACCCCCAGAGCTCTGTGTCCCCAGTCACTCCATTGGAGGCTGCAGTGGTTCTCCCAAGGCTGCAGATATGGGCTGACTATAACTTCTATAGCTATCTGTCTATGTTTATATTTATTTGCCCACAGATGTGGGCTGACTATAACTTCTATAACTATCTGTCTATGTTTATATTTATTTGCCCACTTTTTCCTATGGTCCTGCCTTCTCTTCTAAGTCACACCTACACCAGTTACTATTTCTGAGTGTCTTTCTTTTTTTCTCTTTTCTCTCTGGGTCCTGATGGAGTTGGGGTTCAGAGCCCCTCTGGGCATCCTCCCCTGACATTTCTCTCCCTCTGGGAGCCTGGACCCAAATTCTTTATGGGGAGCAGCAGGTGGGAGTTCTGGCTTCTGTCACTGCTTCTCCGCTGGACATGGGTGTTGGCAGGTGGATCCACACCCCCAGCCTGTGTCTGTCTGTCCCTAGTGGGGCAGGGCTCTGGGGAGGGGAGGCTCCAGGACACACAGGGTGAGGGCGTCTGCCCAGGGAGGGCAGGATGGCGTCATGGTGGCATCTGTGACTTGGTGGCTGCTAGGTGGTAAGATGTAAAGCAGGACGAATTGTTTAATGATCAGGAACCCAAAGGCAGGAGCTTAGCAGATGACATTTGGGATCTTCAGAATGAAGCTGTTTTGACTGATGACACTTTCTCCCTAGAATACACAGGAGCCTTCACGGAGTTTCTGTTTCCCTGTAGGTCTTCCTGAGGAAGATGGATTCTCCAGGGTGTCTGTGGGGGGCACAGCCCCGTCGCCTTTCCAGAGACACCGAGAGAGCCACACCTCTCAGGTAAGGAGGCCACGGCGGGGGCCCACTCTGTACCAGGACCTGGCGCTCAGTGAGGACAGGGGCTCAATCAAGAGTGAGGCTCTTGTAAAAAATAAGAAATGAAAACTTCTGTCTGGGTTTCTGCTGTGGAGGTAAAGAAATACGGGTCTGCTGGGTCCATGCTCCCAGAGGGATAGAGAATGGGAAAGCTATCGGGGGAGGGGGTGGGATATGGAGATTGGGTGGTGGGAATTGTGTGGAATTGTACCCCTCCTACCCTATGGTTTTGTAAATTAATCCTTTCTTAAATAAAAAAAATTTTAAAAAAAATACGGGTCTGTGGCAGGCCAGCGTGACGGGTAAACAGTCAGGAGAAAGCTCGCTAGATGGACGAGGGACGGGAGCCATGAAGCCTTGGACATAGTTCATCAGTTTAGTGAGGACACACGGGTCTGGGGAGAAGACTGAGCAGGACGGAGTGAAGCGGAGAAAGGCCAGAGGGGCCTCCGGCCAGACTCTCTCATACCCATAATCCCTTGAGAGTCTACTTGTCATCACCTTGACATCAGCCCTATGCTAATTACCTTCATGTCCCCAGACAGCTATTTTTTTTAATTTCTTTATTGTGGAGATTAATGGTTTGCAGTCGACAGTAAAATACAGTAGTTTGTACATGTGTAACATTTCCTAGTTTTCCACATAACAATTCAGCCCCCACTCAGTCCTCCTCTGCTATCATGTCCAGGACCTGAACCCTCCCCACACCTACCCCCCAGAGTCCTTGACTTTGGTGCCGTACAACAACTCAAGTCCACGTTCTGCTTACTGTTTTCCCTGTTGATCCTGTGTTTCAACGCCAGTCCCTGAGTGAGATCAGCCCATCTTCATCCTGCTCTTTCTGCTTGGTCTCCCTTCACAGGATTCCTTCAAGCTCCATCCAAGAGTAGGAGAAGAAGGAGAATTTATTATTCTTCACAGCTGAATAGTATTCCATTGTGTATCTAGACCACAGCTTTCTCAGCCACTCATCTGTTGTTGGACACCTGGGTTGCTTCCAGGTTGTGGCTGTTACACATTGTGCTGCTGTGAACACAGGTGCACACAGATCTTTCTGGATGGGTGTGTTGGGTTCCTTAGGACCTATCCCCAGGAGAGGAATTGCAGGGTCACAGGGCAGGCCCCCTTCCAGCCTTTTCAGAGTCTCCAGACTGCTCTCCGCAGGGGCTGGACCCCTGACATTCTCACCAGCAGAGCAGGAGGCTCCTTTGTCCCCACAGCCTCTCCAGCACTTGCTGCTGCTGCCTTTTCTGCTGTGTGACATTCTCGCAGGAGTGACATGGTGCCTCACTGTTGTCTTTACTTGCGTTTCTCTGCCCCTAGTCCACTTTGCCCGTTAATGAGAACGAGGTTCCTGCCGTCTCCCCATTTCTGCTAGAAACATGGACAGACAGAGGTGCTCATGGGGTCCATGTCTGTGGGAGAATAAGCAAGTCTCCCACGTCACTGGGGTGCCCTCTGAAAGCCCTGACCTCGTACCCATGGGCGCAGGCTCACCAGCTGGGTGTCAGGTGAGTCCTGTGAGCCTGGGGACCTGCTAGCCTGCTGTCCTGCATCTGACCCAGATATGGCCCAACAGACCCAGAAGCTCGGCGCAGAAACCAGCTGAGGTGGTTGCGAATGCAGGTGGTCGGTCCCTGGATGGTGACCACAGCATGTCCAGGGAGCTGGCGTACGGCCTTCAGGGCGTGAGGTGTTCTTGGCAAGGGCTTTGCAAAGGAAAGGCTTAGAACCCATGCTCTAGTACGGGGCCCACACTAGACCCAGGGGTGACAAAACTGAAAAGAAGAGAAAAAAAGGCACTCTTGTGACCTTCCGTTAATAACCTCACTCCCTTTAATGGCAAAGAAGCAAGATAAAATAAAGAGAACCTTTTCTTTAGAGGTTTTCTATTATTTTAACATTTTCTAAATTATCTCTGTTTATTGGATAGAAACAGCCAGACATCAAGAGGGAAGGGAGAGATAGAGAGACAGAGACAGAGAGACACCTGCAGCCCTGCTTCACCACTCGTGAAACTTTCCCCCTGCAGGTGGGGACCGGGGGCTTGAACCTGGGTCCTTATGCACTAAAATGGGTGTGTTCAACCAGGTGCACCACCACCTGTCTCCTATTTTTATTATTTTAAAAATATTTTTATTATATATGATTTTATTTATTATTGTATAGAGACAGGGAAATTGAGAAGGGAGGGGAGACAGAGAGGGAGAGAGACAGAGAGACACCTGCAGCCCTGCTTCACCACTCATGAAGCTTTCCCCCTGCAGGTGGGGAACTCTGGTGGTGGGAACTGTGTGGGATTGTACCCCTGTTATCCTACAGTCTTGTAAATCATTTTTAAATCCCAAAATAACCCGACAGAGACACTCTGCATGTGAGCATGAGGAGGGGGTCCCCAGCACAGGGCCTGAACTGACTCACAAGAAGGAGGGAGAGGGAGGGAGAGAGAGAGTGTGTAAATTAATTTGACCACGTGAGTGCAGGAGAAGTGTTTGCAGTGAAAGGCACCCCTGCCTGGCTGGATATGTAGGAAAGGACAATGAAAAACAGACAGGCATGGAGATGACTAAGCAGATTCCCTTCTTCATAACGCCCCCATGTCTATCCCAGAGGCTGGATGTGTCTGGGGAGACGGGCTGCAGCCGTGAGGGCAAATCCCCTTGTCTGGAGGAAGCAAAGCTAACCAGGACTCTGACTGGGCTGCTGGGAATAAGAAGGGGCCCAGGTCAGGGACAGTGGTGACACAGGACTTGAACTGGAGAGGATCCAGCTGCCATCCCCAGTGCCATAGTCAGCAGACTTGCAGCTGGGGGGGGGGGTGGGGGGCAAATGGAGGAGGGTCGGGCGGTGGCTCAGCGTGTTAAGCGCAGGTGGCGCAAAGAGCAAGGACCAGCATGAGGATCCCGGTTTGAGCCCCCGGCCCCCCACCTGCAGGGGAGTCGCTTCACAGGCAGTGAAGCAGATCTGCAGGTGTCTGTCTGTCTCTCCCCCTCTCTGTCTTCCCTTCCTCTCTCCATTTCTCTCTGTCCTATCCAACAACAACAACAACAGCAATGGCAACAATAACAATAAAGACAACAAGGGCAACAAAAATGAGGGAAAAAACGGCCTCCAGGAGCAGTGGATTGCTAGTGCAGGCACCGAGCCCAGCAATAACCCTGGAGGCCAAAAAAACAAGGGATAAAATCCAGGAGGAGAAAGGTCTTGTGAGCCCCCCTCCCAGGCTGACCTTGCAGGTGGGGAAAACAATCAGCCTACATGAAACAATGCAGCCAGGATGTTGTTGGTTTTTTTTTTTTTTTAACATATACTTTTTAAAAACTTTGTTAGTGATTTAGTAATGATTTACAAAATTACAAGATAACAGGGGTCTAATTCCACACTGTTCCCACCCCCAGAGCTCTGTGTCCCAGTTTCCTCCATTGGAAACTGCAGTGGTTCTCCCCAAGGTCACAGAGATGGGCTGACTGTTATTTGTATTACTATTTATATTTATATATTTATATTTATATATGCCTGTCTTTTCCATTGTCCTGCCTTCTCTTCCTTTCTAAGTCACACCTAAACCTCTTACTCCATCCAAGTGTCCCTCCCTTTTCCCTCTTCTCTCTCCGGGTCCTGATGGAGTCGGGGTTCAGAGCCCTCTGGTCCTCTTCCCCTGACATTTTTCTCCCTCTTGGGAGGATGGACCCAAATTCTTTATGGGGAGCAGAAGGTGGGAGTTCTGGCTTCTGTCATTGCTTCTCCAGTGAACATGGGTGTTGGCAGGTGGACCCACAGCCCCAGCCTGTGTCTGTCTGTCCCTAGTGGGGCAGGGCTCTGGGGAGGGGAGGCTCCGGGATCACATGGGTGAGGGCGTCTGTCCAGGGAGGTCAGGATGGTGTCATGGCAGCATCTGCAACTTGGTGGCTGAAATGCATTAAGATGTAAAGCAGGACAAATTGTTTAATAATCAAGAACCCAAAGGCAGGAATAGAGCAAATAAAGTTAGGGGTCTTCATGTGGGAAGCTAGAAAGTCTATTTTAGGTATATTCCCAGGGGCCCATGGCTTTAGTAATTTATTTATTTATTTATTTTTTTTTTTGCCTGATCCCGACAGCTAACATGCAGGTGGGCTAAAAGTATCTTCTGGGAAGATGGTGTCAGAGTTGAGAACATTCTAGAACGCAGGCTCAGGGCAGACTAGCTCCCACAGATGAGTTCCTTCATTTTTAAGGCTCTGCTTCTAGCTCCTTTCTTTGCCTTCACACACCTACAACACAGCCTCTAAGTACCAGTTGAGTTCATTCAAGATCTCCCTATTAACCTAATTACCTGAATGTAATTTCTGAAGTGAAAGGGGACAGAGACTGGGGCAGGGGGACACAAGGTGTGAATCCCGGGGCTGTTATTCCAGATGTGGGTGTAGGAAGGTGTAGTTTCTGTTCAGGCAAAATACATGTTTCTTGCCCACCGTGTTGCCTGAATGCAAGAATGGCTCAAGATGTTGATGGCGGGACTGTTGTGGTGGAAAACCTTACCAGGCACAGGACCTGGGTTCGAGTCCTGACACTGGGGAGGTATTAGTACTATGCTGTCTCTTCATCTCTCTCTATATATATATAATATAAAATAATAATAATAACAATGAAAATATCTTCCTGGAGGGGCCAGGTGGTGGCACACCTGGTTAAACACACACATTACAGTGCACAAGGACCCGGGTTCAAGTCCCTGGTCCCCACCTGCAGGGGGAAAGCTTCATATGTAGTGAAGTGGGGCTGCAGGTGTGTCTCTGTCTCTCCCCCTCTCCTTCAATTTCTCTCTGTCTCTATCTAATAAAAATTACTTAATTAAAAGAACTTTTTAAAAAGCTTCCTTCCTGCTGCTGGGAACCAAGGGCTTGAACCCAGGTCTTTGCACACTGCAGTGTGTGTGCTTAACCAGTGAGCCACCACGGGGTAAAAACAAGATTCCTGGGCACAGAGGCTTCAGGTCCTGGTGGAGCTGGTCATGTGGTCATTTTCCCCTCTGGGAGTATGGACCAAGGATTTCTGGGGGCTGCAGAAGATGGGGTTTTAAGAATTATTTGCTTACACCTCCTGGGTCCTATCCCTCGTTAGTTGCAAACACGGCAAACTGTTGGTGTGTCTTCCTGTCAACCTGGCTAGACATTGTCCAGAGTATTGATTTTGTTAATGATAGCTTTTGATTTTATTGAGTCCTTGGAGGCTTTTCCTGGTTCAAAGATCATTCATGAGCTTTTCTGTGTAAGGGAAAAAGATGGAACAGATGCCCTATTACTGCTCCAGGCTCCCAGAATCTGTGAGGGTGGGAATCTGGCCCCATACTTCCTGGGTTAAATGTGACGTGACAATTCTGGAAGCAGGATTCAGGTGAGAAGAGCAGAGGGGATTTCCTTCTGACGTGGGGAGGCCTTGAGACCTGCGCTTGTCAGACCCCCTGATTCTACCGAAGGCCCCTCTGGTCTCCCCTGGGAATCAGCATGGTAGCAGGTGGACCTTGCCGCAGAGGGTGGAGCGCTGTGACCTGAAGTCACAGGTGCGTGTTTTGAAAAATCTAAAAGTGGAAGCCGACATATCTTTAGATTGATTTCACGCACGGACAGGTGATTCGAAATCTTGTCTCTTCTCCTCCGAAGTCTTCCTGACAGACATTTCCCTTTTACTATCTTGTTTTTGACGGTGGTGGGTTTTTTTTTTTTCCTTTCCTTTTCTTTTTTTTTTCCTTTCCTTTTTTTCTAGAGTATTACTCAGTTCTGGCTCTTGCTAGTGCTGGAGTTGAACCTGGAGCCTCTCCCATTCAAGTTCTGTGTACTATCCTCCTTTCATCTGTTTTATAAAATCACTTATTTAATAATAAGAGAGAGAGTGAGCACACATCACTCTGGCATAGGTGATGCTGAGGATGGAACACAGGACCTCGTGTGTTCAACACTTAAGACACACTGTGCCGCCTCCCAAGCTGCCCCTGTTTGTACTTTTCGTCCGGCATTGACCCCCAGATGACTTGTCCTTTAGTCTTAAAGGACTTAAAGTCCTTTAAAAGGACTTTAAAGTCTTAAAGACACTGCAAGTGACCACAGTCTGCCCACATGTAAAAGACTCCATCTCCCAGCAGCCCATGTGCTGAGAAGTCATGTGGATGGATGGGAGCCGTGGCAACCGTTTCCAACCCAGGTTGCAATCCAGAGTGGGAGAGAGAGAGAGAGAAGGAGAAATATCTGCAACACAGCTTTCCCCAGCAGGTGGGGACTGTGGGCTTGAACCCGGGTCCTCCTGCCTGGTGGTATGTGCTCCCTACCTGGTATACCACCACCCGCCCACAGCCTGCCACTCTCAGGAGCCGATGTCTCCGAGATCCATCAGAATCTGTCTCCGAGATCCATCAGAATCCGTCTCAAAGATCCATCAGAATCCGTCTCTGAGATCCATCAGAATCCGTCTCTGAGATGTGTCAGAATCCATAGACTCCCCTCCTCCTCGGGGATGATGTCAGCCCTTACGGCAAGTGGCGCACCCCAAGGCACGTCGGGAATGTGCAGGACGTCTGGGGCTGCGTTTCACAGGTATGGCACGTTCCCCTCGTGAACCAGCAGCTGCAGTGTGGAAGGAGAATCAGGGGAGAGGTCAGAGAAACTGCTTTTCCTCCTGCAATAAATTCCACAGCCAGTATCACTCCGTTTTATCAAACGATGCCCTAGGATCTCGGTAATTGGCGCAGCTGGTTGAGCGCCCATGTTACAGCATGCAAGGACCCGGGTTCGAGCCCCCAGTCCACCTGCAGGAGGAAAGCTTTGTAAGTGGTGAAGCAGGGCTGCAGGTGTTTTCTCTCTTTCTCTCTCCCTCTCTCTCTCCCTCTCTATCTCCTCCTTCCCTCTTGATTTCTAGATGTTTCCATCCAATAAATTGAAGTAAAGATAATACCAAAAATATAGAAAATTAAAAGATAAAAATAAAACGGTGCCCTTGGTCCACATATTGTGGCTGTTTCTAGAAAGAAAAAAAAAAAGGTTCTGGTTAATAATAGTAATGGATTGAATTAAAGTAACATAATACTTTATATTGCTATAGACTAACAGCTGAAATGTCTCCTGCAAAATAGTTCTAGTTGGGATGCCCATTATTTGCCGGGCCAGAGGCAGGAACCCCCCATTACTAGGTCCTGCCCACGGAGGCAGGAAACGCCCTTTGAGGCAACAGATGCCCCCAGAGACAAGAAATGCCCTTTCGCCTGCTAGACCTTGCCCTTTGAGGCAGGGTACACCCCCTCAGGCCTCCCCTTGGCATCACACTGGTTCTTGCTGCTCTCCTATTTTATTCCTCCCTGTCTTCTGCCAGTTCTTTTGAAAATGCCTGTACGATATAGGTTTCTGTTCACCCCACACTCCTGATACTATGGCCATTAGTTAAAAAGAAAGGGGGAATTGTTGGTCTGCTTCTAAATTCTGCTTCTAAGACCCCTTCTGTTGCATGGCTTGAGGTTGTGGTCTATTTACATAATCATTGTTTTCACTGGTTTAATCCCCACTGGTTTTCCCGCTATTTTGCTTCTCCCCACCCCCTACCCTACGGACTTCCTCTTCCTGACACTTCCGCCTCAGGAGACATAAAGGACAGGGCTTTCGAATGAAGAGATTAGAAGAGATTAGATTGTTGAACTGCATCCCCGCTCCTCAATAAAGACTGAACTGCGTTCCCAGCTCAGCCATGAGTCCCTGGTCGTCTGTCTCCCGCCCACGAAGCTAGACCGGCAACTAGCACCCCAAACTGGGGCCGTCAAATGGTGCCCTGAACAGGGACTGGCAATTATTTGAAGAAGTTTGAAGGGATCCTTGAGCGTGGGTGCTCTGTAGCCTGGACTCTGATGTACGTGGAATGGTGTTTGGTGTCTCTAGTTGACACCCAGGCCTCCCCTTCTTTCTGTCTTATCCACATACCCCATGGTTCCTTAGGAGCCAACTCTGTTTTTAAATTCATTTATTTATTTATTATTGGGTAGAGACAGAGAAAAATTGAAAAGGGAGAAGGAGATGCAGAGAAGGAGAGAGACAGAGAGACACCTGCAGCCCTGCTTCACCACTCCTGAAGATTTTCCCCTGCGGGTGGGGACTGGGGACTTGAACCCGGGCCCTTGTGCCCTGTAGCATGTGCGCTCAACCAGGTGTGACACAACCGGCCCCAGAGAGCCAAGTCGTGAAGCTGTCTGGGGGTTTGGGCCCTTGAAAATGTCACCGTGAGCCCACATCTAAGCTGCATTCACACGTCGGGCCGTGCAACCCAAGCGTCTCTCTCCATGGAGTGTCCTTTTCACCCAGAAGGAACCTCACCTCCCAGCACGCGGCTGTGGGACTTGCTCCCTGGCCGTGAGCTGTGCCTTCCTGGCCCCGGGAAGCGGTGTCCTGGTCACCGCGGGCTGTGCCACCCAGGATGTCTGTGTCTGTCTGACTGCAGACCCGCAGACAGTCTGTTTGCTCTTTAAGCTTCTGCCCACACTCATCTGGAGCGGAGGGAAGCCTCCTGGCAGAGGAGAGAGACGCCTCAGACTCGGGGATTCTGACCCGTCTCCCCGTGAGGACTTTGCGGATGCCTCAAGCTTCTTGTGAGTCCCTGGTGCCAGATGCACTTGAATCTCTTTTCTGACTCTTAATACGTGTTTGGCAAGAGATTTGGGGCTCGAATTATGAAGCTCAGTGCCAGCCCTCCCAGATAACCTCCAGAACTCTCACAAAGTCTTTGAAATGATGTGACCCTGAATTCCTCTCCCCTCCCCTGCCGCCATTATTATTATTATTATTATTGTTTTGCAAATTCCTGTGTCTTACTTCCCTATATTCTGCAAGTGAGGAAACCCTAGGGTTTGATGGTGGCTGTAGTGTGGAACTGTGCCCTGTGATCTTAGATTCTTGTACACTATTACTAAATAACTAATAATAAAAATAAATAGGAATGCAACATAAACAGATGTTCCTGGGAGTCGGGTGGTAGCGCAACAGGTTAAGCACATGTGGCACAAAGCGCAAGGACTGGCGTAAGGATCCCGGTTCAAGCCCCCGACTCCCCACCTGCAGGGGAGTCGCTTCACAGGCAGTGAAGCATGTCTGCAGGTGTCTGTCTTTCTCTCCCCCTCTCTGTCTTCCCCTCCTCTCTCCATTTCTCTGTCCCATCCAACAACAACGACATCAATTACAACAATAAAAAGCATAAAGGGAATAAACAAATATTTTTTAAAAGATGTTCCTATCTGTGGAAGGAAGCTCCCCCACCCCCACCCACACCCACACCCGCACCCTCACCCCACAGCAGATTCAGCCTGGGCCCTCAGGCAGGGTGACGCGTGCTGCCTGACCCCTTCAGTACAACTTGTAACCTATCTTTTTTTTGGGGGGGGGGCTGGCATTTCACTCTTCATTTTGTCCTTGAACAACAAAGAAAACAAAATAGCAGTGACCTACTTCATTGGGTCACTATGCAAATGACTTTCTGAATTAGGAAATACCAACTCTACTTAAACTAGAAATGCTAACTTTTGCGTTCAGATTGTTTTCTCTAGATGTATAGGCATATCTCACCTTTTAATATATGTGTGTGTGTGTGTGTGTGTGTGTGAGTGTGTGTGAGTGTGAGTGTGTGTGTGTGTGTGAGTGTGTGTGAGTGTGAGTGTGTGAGTGTGAGTGTGTGTGAGTGTGAGTGTGTGTGTGTGTGAGTGTGTGTGTGAGTGTGTGTGTGTGTGTGTGTGAATGAGTGTGAGTGTGTGTGTGTGTGTGTGTGTGAGTGTGTGTGTGTGTGTGTGAGTGTGTGTGAGTGTGTGTGAGTGTGAGTGTGTGTGTGTGTGTGTGTGTGTGTGTGTGTGTGTGTGTGTGTGTGTGTGTCTGCCTCCAGGGTTATCACTGGGGCTCAGTACCAGCACTATGAACCCACTGCTCCTGGAGGCCATTTTTTCCATTTTGTTGGATAGGACAGAGAGAAATTGAGAGCGGAGGGAGAGAGAGAGACACCTGCAGTCCTGCTCCACCACTTGTGAGCTTTCCCCCTGGAGAAGTGGGGGCTCCAACCCGGATCCTGGTGTGGATCCTACTGCAGGTCCTTGTGCTTCTCACTACGTGTGTTTAATATCACCTTTTGATTAAAGACAGTTTTCAAATCACATTTTCTGCCTTGTCTTTAGGATCTCTTGAGATAGATTTAAACCTACAAGCTATGCCATTTGTTTTTTTAATTTTTTCCTTTCAGCATCTTGTTAACATCTCATGGAAGCAGAATTTGCAATTGCAATGCTCATGTATATTCTCCATTCAGCTGGCTAAGACACTCCCTACGTTTAATTTCCGTGTCAGTAAATGTCGCTTTCCCCTCTGGGTGAGTAGTCTATAGAAAAATCGATTCTGTGATCAATGGACAGCAGCCTTTTTTTTTTTTGTGAATGAATTATTGAACAAAGGCGGTTTTTTCTCCTGCGGAGAAAGACTGAGTCCGGGATCAGCAGCAGGGTGTTGATTCCTGGGTATTCAGTGATTCGCAGACGGGCTCAGACACAGGAAGGGAAGGAAATCTATATCTCCCCCTTAATTACCCCACCTCCTGACAGTCTGTGGGGAACTGCTGGGCATGAGAGCCTGGACAGAGTCCTAGCCCAGTTTTTTATTTTTTTATTTATAAAAAGGAAACACTGACAAAACCATAGGCTAAGAGAGGTACAGCTTCACACAGTTCCCACCACCAGACTTCCATATCTCATCCCCTCCACTGATAACTTTCCTCATCTTTAACCCACTGCGAGTAACCTTAGTACTTCTGGGCCCTGAAAGTGAACACCTGGTTACAAAATGTCCTGCAGCCCGTGACCAGCGGAGAAGCAATGACAGAAGCCAGACCTCCCACCTTCCGCTCCCCATAAAGAATTTGGGTCCAGACTCCCAGAGGGATAAAGAACAGGGAAGCTTCCCATGGAGGGGATGGGACAGGGAGCTCTGGGGGTGGGAACTGTGTGGAATTGTGCCCCTCTTATCCCACAAACTTGTTGATCATTATTAAATCAATAATAAAATTTAACAAAAAATGAGAGAGAAAGAGAAGAGCCACTCACAAGAGCCCCACCCTCACGAGCCGGTCCCCCCTCCCCGGTCCTCACACCCTGAATTTTAGGAGCCCCACCTGGAGGTGTGGAGTCTCCGCGGAGACCCTAGAGGAGGGGCCCCTGTTTGAAGACCTACCTGAGGTCCACTTGGCTGTGGGGCCACCCAGCCCCCACCATCCATTTGCTGGAGTCTAAAGGCCTCCAGGCTTTCTGCTGCCCCAAGTACCTGGCTGGTGTTCCTAGTGGACAGGGGTCTCTCCTTTGCTTGGAGCAGGGCCTTGTGGGACATGCAGTCCTTGTGGGACATGCAGCCCTGGCAATGGCTTTTCAGGCTATATACATATATACACATATCTGTATTATTTATGTTAAACAGAAGTATATAGAACAAGCCTAGAGCCCTGCTGCGCTCTGGCTGATGGTGGTGTTGGGGACTGAACCTGGGGCCTCAGAGCCTCAGGCAGGAGAGGCTTTTGCAGACCCAGTGCTGTCTCCCCAGTCCCAGGAGATGCAATTTAAAGGATGGAGAAGAATTGATTGAGATGTTCCCAGGTGCTGCAGAATAGTGCAGACACTACTGTATCTGTTTTTAATTTATTAGCTATTTAATAACGATGAACAAGATTGTAAGACCACAGGGGTACAATTCCATACAGTTCCCATCACCAGAGTTCCCTGTCCTAGCCCCTCCATTAGAAGCTTCCCTGTTCTTTTTATTTTATTTTATTTTATTTTATTTTATTTTATTTATTTTTATAAAAAAGAAACATTGACAAAACCATAGGATAAGAGGGGTACAACTCCACATAATTCCCACCACCAGAACTCCATATCCCATCCCCTCCCCTGACAGCTTTCCTATTCTCTATCCCTCTGGGAGCATGGACCCAGGGTCATTGTGGGATGCAGAAAGTGAAAGGTCTGGCTTCTGTCATTGCTTCCCCGCTGAACATGGGTGTTGACAGGTGGATCCATACTCCCAGCCTGCCTCTCTCTTTCTCTAGTGGGGCAGGGCTCTGGGGAAGCGGGGCTCCAGGACACATTGGTGGGGTCGTCTGTCCAGGGAAGTCTGGTTGGCATCCTGCTGGCATCTGGAACCTGGTGGCTGAAAAGAGAGTTAACATACAAAGCCAAACCAATTGTTGACCAATCATGGACCTAAAGGCTGGAATAGTGCAGATGAAGAGTTGGGGAGGGGCCTCCATTCTGTAGATAGCTAGCAGGCATATTTTAAATTCCAAAGGGCCTGTGGCTATACTAGTTTTTTTTTTTTTTCCCCTGAGCCTGAAATCTGACATGCAGGTGGATCCAAGTTATTGTCTGGAGAGATGATGTCATGGCTGGAAAAAGGACCAGAAAGCTGGATCAGGGAAGAGAGTGGCTCCCTAATATGGGGAAGGGGTATAAATATTGTTGACTGTAAACCCCATCAATCTGATTTGCTTCCCTGTTCTTTACCCCTCTGGGAGCCTGGACCCAAATTCTCTATGGGGAGCAGAAGGTGGGAGTTCTGGCTTCTGTCGTTGCTTCTCCGCTGGACATGGGTGTTGGCAGGTGGACCCACACCCCCAGCCTGTGTCTGTCTGTCCCCAGTGGGGCAGGGGTTCTGGCAGGGCTCGCCTATCCTATGTTACTGAAGCAACCTGAAACCCAGCCGTGGCCGCGTGCCTTTGCCCTTCTGACCCACTGAAACTCTTTGGCGGTCGTGACTTTTTTGGCCTCACAATCTGCTGCGTTTCACAAGTCTCGGTAAAGCACATTAAGCCTCCGTCATATAGTTGAAACACTCTGTCCTCACCTTTTGAGGTATTTTTATTTCCTTTTTGCTTTGTTTTGTTTGTTACCATGGTTACTATTTAGAATGACTCTGTTGTTCTTGATGGTTTTTTCTTTCTTTTTCTTTTCTTTTTTTTTTTCTTTGTCCTTTTGGAAAAGGAGAAACTTTATTTCTGCTGGTGGGCTTGGGGTGTGGAATCTCTCTGTGAAGAGCCCAGCCCCCATCCTTTGTTCTCTGGGGTCTTCACGTACTAGACAGGTCTCTGAGTGACTTGACTCGGTTCCCTTGGTGCACAGCAAGCAGGGAGGACAGAGACAGATCACTGGTTGAGTCCACACATCACAGGGCACAAGGATCAGGGTTCGAGCCCCCGGCCCCCACCTGCAGGGGGGAAGCTTCTTGAGTGGTGAAACAGGGCTGCAGGTGTCTCTCTGTCTCCCCCATCCTCTGGATTTCTGACTGTCTCTATCCAATAAATAAAGGTAATAAATTTTTAAATAAACACGTCACTGGCAGCTGGTGGTTACAGTTACGCGTCTCCACGTATGTCCCCGTGTAAGGCAACAGCATCCGTTTGTCCACAGTCAGCCTAGCCTTTCTTTAACCGTTTCTTCTTGTTTTCCTTTATTGGGGGAATCACGGTTTACCGTCAACAGTAAAACACAGTGGTTCATCCATTCCTCAGTTTTCCACATCACACTCCAACCCCCACCCTGGTCCCCCACCATCAGCTCCAGGACATGGAATCTCTCCTCCACCCCAGACGCCAAATCCCGTCCACGTTCCACTCAGTGTTCCCTCTTCTGTTGTGATTTCTCCACTTTCATTTTTCTTTTGGTAGAAGATGAGGCAGAGACAGAGAGGGAGAGACAGAGAGGCAGAGACAGGGGGAGAGACAGAGAGAAGAGACAGAGAGGGAGAGACAGGGGGAGAGACAGAGAGGCAGAGACAGAGAGGCAGAGACAGAGAGGCAGAGACAGAGAGAAGAGACAGAGAGGCAGAGACAGAGAGGCAGAGACAGAGAGAAGAGACAGAGAGGGAGAGACAGAGAGAAGAGACAGGGGGAGAGACAGAGAGGCAGAGACAGAGAGGGAGAGACAGAAGAGACAGAGAGGGAGAGACAGAGAGGCAGAGACAGAGAGGCAGAGACAGGGGGAGAGACAGAGGCAGAGACAGAGAGGGAGAGACAGAGAGAAGAGACAGAGAGGGAGAGACAGAGAGGGAGAGACATAGAGGCAGAGACAGAGAGAGACATAGAGGCAGAGACAGAGAGGCAGAGACAGAGAGGCAGAGACAGGGGAGAGACAGAGAGGCAGAGACAGAGAGGCAGAGACAGAGAGGCAGAGACAGAGAGGCAGAGACAGGGGGAGAGACAGAGAGGCAGAGACAGGGGGAGAGACAGAGAGGCATCGACAGGGGGAGAGACAGAGAGGGAGAGACAGAGAGGCAGAGACATAGAGGGAGAGACATAGAGGCAGAGACAGAGAGAGACATAGAGGCAGAGACAGAGAGGCAGAGACAGAGAGGCAGAGACAGAGAGGCAGAGACAGGGGAGAGACAGAGAGGCAGAGACAGAGAGAGACAGAGAGGCAGAGACAGAGAGGCAGAGACAGAGAGGGAGAGACAGAGAGGCAGAGACAGAGAGAGACATAGAGGCAGAGGCAGAGACAGAGAGGCAGAGACAGAGAGGCAGAGACAGGGGAGAGACAGAGAGGCAGAGACAGAGAGAGACAGAGAGGCAGAGACAGAGAGGCAGAGACAGAGAGGCAGAGACAGGGGAGAGACAGAGAGGCAGAGACAGAGAGGCAGAGACAGGGGAGAGACAGAGAGGCAGAGACAGAGAGGCAGAGACAGGGGAGAGACAGAGAGGCAGAGACAGAGAGGCAGAGACAGAGAGGCAGAGACAGGGGAGAGACAGAGAGGCAGAGACAGAGAGGCAGAGACAGGGGCGAGACAGAGAGGAGGACGTGGTCAGCAGCACTGCTCCAGCTCTGTGAGGTTTCTTCTGCGCACACTCTGCAGGTGAGGCTTGGGGACTGGGGACTTGAACCTGCATCCCCGTGCACGGTCACGTGTGTGTGCCCTCTGCCAGGCACACCCACCCTGGCCCCTTTGGTGGCTGTTTTTACTAGCGTCTATACTTTTCCTGTTGTATTCAGTATAAGCACCTTCCACACCACTTTGCATAAGAGAAGTGAACACAGCCCTGCCCCACTAGGGACAGAGAGAGGCAGGCTGGGAGGATGGATCCACCTGCCAACGCCCATGTTCAGCGGGGAAGCAATGACAGAAGCCAGACCTTCCACCTTCTGCATCCCACAGTGACCCTGGGTCCATGCTCCCAGAGGGATAGAGAATGGGAAAGCTGTCAGGGGAGGGGGTGGGATACGGAGTTCTGGTGGTGGGAACTGTGTGGAGTTGTCCCCCTCTTACACTATGGTGTTGTCAGTGTTTCCTTTTTATAAACAAAAAAATTTTAAAAATAAGAAGTGAACAGAGACACAAAAGCATCATTCTGAACACACTCAGGTCTTTTTTTTTCCCCTTTCAGTTGTAACGGCCTCTGGGATGTATTTTCAGCACATCTAAATAGACAGCGTGTCTGTGGTGCTTGTGTCCTGATCACTGACACGCACGCAGTCCTCTCTGTCTTGCCAAGTGGTGTCATCTTTCTTTCTCTCTAGCGTTTTATCTCCTACTTCTTTCTTTCTTTGTTTGTTTTTTCTCACCCTTCTGCTCACACCTAACGCATTCTTGACTTTGGTGTTTACCTCTTTTTGTATTCCATGACAGAGTTCCTTTCCTGCTGGCCTTCTGCCCACTGTTTCACAGCCCTTAATCCCAAAATGCTCTTGAACTCCCTTGTGCTGGATGCTGGAAGCAGCGGCTGCTCTTGCGGTCTGAGGCACAAGGGAGACGTCGCTCACGGCGGGAGCTGAGAACCTTATTCCCTCTCTCCAAGCCAGCAGATCAATGACGTTAATATCTTAGCGGCTCATTTCTGCCATCCTGGCAAGAATCCTTCAGTGACCGTGAGGTTCCACTCAGTACCCGTTAATCTCCGTAATGAACAAAAAAAGCAAAGGCCCAGGGACTCTCCGGGCAAAAGGCTTTATCTGAGCACGAGTTGATTATTGCAAACGTCAGTTTTGTCTTCCTTTGGCTTCTCAAGGAAGTGCGGACAGCCCTTGCAGGCTAACTCCAAGATGGTGCTCCTTGCACTCAACGACACAAGTCAGGACGTGGACATTCTCACTAGGAAAGTCTTTCCTAGTGGTTGGTAGGCAGAAGTTCTACAGATATGTATTAAAGATAGAGAAACTTTGAAAGATAGAGAAACTTTTTCAAGCAGGGAAATGGTGACTTGGGGGACTGGCAAGACTTTCATGTCAAAACCCTCCCCTGCAACCCCAGTTCACCATGACTGTTGTCAGATGGCTTTGCTTAGTCTTCAGAATTGTTCCCATGATGACAGTCCCAGCACAGGGTCACACCCAGGGGTGCTGGTTACTATGACGGCCTGCTGGGTAGAGCTTCTTAGTAACTTCTCTTTCTGGCTGATCTCACTTCACATGATTCCTTCAAGCTCCATCCAAGAGGAGGTGAAGAAGGTGACTTCATTCTTCACAGCTGTGTAGTATTCCATGGTGCATCTAGACCACAGCTTTCTCAGCCACTCATCTGTTGTTGGACACCTGGGCTGCTTCCAGGTTGTGGCTGTTACACATGGTGCTGCTGTGAACACAGGTGCACACAGATCTTTCTGGATGGATGTGTTGGGTTCCTTAGGATCTGTCCCCAGGAGAGGAATGGCAGGGTCACAGGGAAGGTCCCCTTCCACCTTCTGAGAGTGTCCAGACTGCTCTGCACAGGGGCTGGACCCCTGACATTCCCACCAGCAGTGAGGAGGCTCCTCTGTCCCCACAGCCTCTCCAGTATTTGCTGCTGCTGCCTTTTCTGCTGTGGGACATTCTCACTGGGGTGACGTGGTGTCTCCTTGAAGCGTTTTGTCTCCAGTTTTGTTTTGTTTTTTCCTTCAGGTATGTTTTGGTGATTCTAGGTATTTTTTTCATTCCAGATAAATGTATCTCTTTTTATTGGGAGATTAATGGTTTAAAGCCAGCAGTAAATACAGTTGTTGATCCGTGTTTATAATGTCTGTTTTCTGCAAAACACTCACCTCCAGCCCAGGTCCTCCTCCACCATCAGCACCAGGACCTGAAAGCCCCCCACCACGCCAAGCCCACCCAGAGTCCTTTGCTTTGGGGCAAGACACCAAACCCAGCCCACGTTCTGCTTGGTGTGTCCCCTTCTGTTCTGATGTCTCCACTTTTGTCTCTGAGTGAGATCAGCCCATCTTCATCCTGCTCTCTCTGGCTGATCTCACGTCACAGGATGCCTTCCAGCTCCATCCCAGAGGA
Organism: Erinaceus europaeus; assembly: GCF_950295315.1. Classification (NCBI taxonomy): domain Eukaryota; kingdom Metazoa; phylum Chordata; class Mammalia; order Eulipotyphla; family Erinaceidae; genus Erinaceus; species Erinaceus europaeus. The sequence goes on along the minus strand of NW_026648076.1, from coordinate 15,404 downwards.
GGGGAAAAAAGGTGTAGCTGTTGTTCTGTTCTCTTAAAAATAAAAACCATGGTGGGACATTGATGGGGTTTACTTTCGACCTGTATGCGGCTCTGGGTCAAATACTACCTTGGATGACGCTGATTCTTCTCTCGTCTTTAGGCTGCACTTCAGAACCAGCTGGGTCACTTCCCCCAGGGGAGCGCCTGGTGGTTCTGCAGAACCAGGACCCGGGACTGGGGTCTCTCCCCCCCCCCCAGACCCCCTGTCCCTGCTCTGGGCCCAGAGTCAGAGTCAGCTTCTCCTCTCTGTCTCCTCCCGCAGGTCATCCACCAGCTCAGGCTCTCAGGGAATGAGAGCACGGCCCTTCAGCAGCTGCTGGACTGGAGGCGCCAGCTGTGCGAGCGGACGGAGGACTGGCCGGGCCTGCAGGCCCCCGAGCCCCGGGCGCCACCCCCGCCCCCCTGCAAGAAGCCCGGTCTGCTCAAGAAGCCCTCGGAGCTCTGGGACTCCCCCCTGTAGGGCCCCCGCTGCAGACTCAGGGACCCCATGGGGTCGCGGGGACAGTCCCAGTGCTCTGTCCATATGTCTGTCTCCACAGCTGAGCACGAGACGGGGACACACTGACTCCGTGTGCCTGCGTGTGCGTGTGCGTTCTTTCTTACACGTTTCCTAGGCTTGCTCTCCGCTCCTCAGACCCCCGTTTACAAGGTCCTGGGACCCTTGGGCAGGCCACGGTGGGGGACAGTGCTGAGGGCATCGGCGTACAGAGGGGCAGAAGCAGATGCTGGGGCCCAGACCTCTGTCCACCGCACCCACAGCAGTCGGGCTGGACCTACTCTCGGCACAAACTCGCGTGGGCATTGGCGTTCCCTGGGATCCCAAAATCGTTCCTATGGACAAGTCTTTTTATACTTTTTTTTTTCCCTCAATCAGTGGTGCTCCCTTTTGTTTTTTTCAAAGCACAGGTTTTTAAAATTCATGTCCGGAATCACGTGGTGTCCCTCCTTCCAGCTCTGTGCTCTGCTGTTCGCTTGCAGTCCTTCCCCTGGCGTGCATCCCAGAGGAACCTCACCATGGTGGTCGCTGCTGCTTCTGCTGTGTCCTTGGGGGTCCCCAGCCCTCCCAGGGGAGCTGTCCACTTCTTGCCCGTGTCCTGCACCTCCCGGGGGCCTGGACGTGAGCCCCCCGGCTCCAGAGCCGGCTGGCGGGAGGGGACAGGACGGGACAGGCACTCCACCCAGCACCTGAGGCTGCAGGCTGAGCCAGGTGGAGGGAGAAGGGTCCCAACTCCACGGTCACCACAGCCGGAACCACAGCCTGTCACCTGTCCCCTGCCCCTCCCAGCGCCTGCATGGCCCCCGGCGGCCTGCTTCTGCCGTCCGCCGGCTCCCAGCCATGGCCCCGCTGTCCTGTCTTGCTCCCTGGAAGCTTCTAGTCCCGCAGCCTTTGCAGAGTCCATGTGCCAATAAAAGGAGACGCTTTGCACTCCTGGGGCTCCTGTCATTTCTCGTGGGGGCCTCCCAGGGACATTGCTGTGTCCTGCCGGGGGAGGCCACCTCACCACGTGTGGACCTGATCAGGTGGGCACCAGGTGAGGACACACAGACACACTCACACAGACACACACTCACATGCAAGCGCACATACACACACTCATACACTCAAACATAAAACACATGTACATACAGACTCACAGACACACATACACACTCATACACAGACACACACATGCAAACATACACACACTCATACACTCACATATAAAACACGTGTACATACAGACTCACATATTCAGACAGACAGACTCTAACATGCACACACTCAGAGTTAGACACGCTTATAGAAACACACAGTTACATAGGCATAGCCACACAGACACACACACTCACGGTTATGCACACACACACTTACACACTCTTATAGACAAGGCACATTTTCCCATAGACACAGCTTTAGATACACTCACACACACTCACACACACTCACACACTCACTCACATACTCACACACACTCACTCACACACTCACTCACTCACACTCACACTCACTCACACACACTCACACTCACACACACTCACTCACATACTCACTCACACACACACACACTCACACACACACTCATACTCACACACACTCACACACACACTCACACTCACACACACTCACACTCACACACTCACACTCACACACACACACTCACACACACACTCACACACACACTCACACTCACACACTCACACTCTCACACACACACTCACACTCACACACACACTCACACTCACACACACACTCACACACTCACACACACACACTCACACACACACATACACTCACACACACACACTCACACACTCACACTCACACACACTCACACACACTCACACAGGCTCTGCAAACAGCGCTGCTGGGGTTCAGGTCTTCCTGAGGGGGGTTCCCAAGTGCAGAGTTACTGACTCACGTCTGGGCACCTGCTCCTTCTATGGTCATGGAACCCGGAGCCCCAAGGTCAGGTGAGTCCTCGCCCAGAAGCTCAGGTGCTTGGGAACAAAGAGAGAAGCCAACCTGGGTTACCATGGGCCAAGACAAAGAGGAGTGTGGGCACCCAGTCCACCTGCAGCCAGAGCAGGGAAGGCAGGAGGCAGGAAGGGGCGTCGGGCGTGACTCTGAGCTTCTCTGTGTTTCCCCACCTTACATGATGCTCCCAGGGGCTGCTGAGGGTCCTCGGGCACGGTGAGCGCTGGTACATCCTGGTAACTTCCTGCCGGTCCCAGTTCAGGGCGCCAGATGCCAGGCTAGCTTCGAGGGCGGGAGACAGACGACCAGGGACTCATGGCTGAGCTGGGATGCAAGGCCATGCAATGCCATGCTGGCTTTATTCATCTGCATTTGGACTCTCCAGGAAGAAAGTGGTAGGGTGTAAAACAGGGTAGAGCAAAAAGAGAGTGCAGCCAGTGGGGATTAAACGGTGGAAAACAGGGTGTGACTAGGAGAGGGGACGGAGTGGAAAACAAGCTGGAACCAGTGGGCATTAATACAATGAAAAGAATGATTATGTAAATAGACCACAGCATTAAGCAATACAAGGGAACCTAACGTGATGACCAAAACAGAAGGTCTTATAAGCAGGATTAGAAGCAGAACATCAACTTCCTACAGGAGCAGAATGCAGCCTGTGGCCTGGGTGGCCTGCTGGTCCCATCTGTCTGCCCTGGGGATCTCCAGACTCTCCTGTTTCCTAGTGGCCCTGAGACTCATCTCAGTGGCTTGGGGGGTGGGCGACCAGTGAAGTGTGGACACAGGGGCCAGGGGCTCTGAGGATGCAGGCAGCCAGGGGATGGCCCCCGAGCCCTGGTGTGGGTGTGACATGCCTACACTGACATGGACTCTGCTGGTGACGGCCCCCGAGTCCTGGTGTGGGTATGACATGCCCACACTGACATGGACCTTGCTAGTGATGGCCCCTGAGCCCTGGTGTGGGTGTGACGTGCCCACACTGACAGGGACTCTGCTGGTGACTGTCCCCGAGCCCTGGTGTGGGTGTGACGTGCCCACACTGACACGGACACTGCTGGTGACTGTCCCCGAGCCCTGGTGTGGGTGTGACGTGCCCACACTGACCCTGCTGGTGACTGTCCCCGAGCCCTGGTGTGGGTGTGACGTGCCCACACTGACCCTGCTGGTGACTGTCCCCGAGCCCTGGTGTGGGTGTGACGTGCCCACACTGACATGGACCCTGCTGGTGAAGGCCCCCAAGCCCTGGTGTGGGTATGACATGCCCACACTGACACGGACGCTGCTGGTGACTCTCCCCGATCCCTGGTGTGGGTGTGACATGCCCACACTGACAGGGACGCTGCTGGTGATGGCCCCCGAGCCCTGGTGTGGGTGTGACGTGCCCACACTGACCCTGCTGGTGACTGTCCCCGAGCCCTGGTGTGGGTGTGACGTGCCCACACTGACATGGACCCTGCTGGTGAAGGCCCCCAAGCCCTGGTGTGGGTATGACATGCCCACACTGACACGGACGCTGCTGGTGACTGTCCCCGAGCCCTGGTGAGGGTGTGACATGCCCACACTGACAGGGACGCTGCTGGTGATGGCCCCCGAGCCCTGGTGTGGGTGTGACGTGCCCACACTGACAGGGACTCTGCTGGTGATGGCCCCCAAACCCTGGTGTGGGTGTGACATGCCCACACTGACAGGGACCCTGCTGGTGACTGTCCCCGATCCCTGGTGTGGGTGTGACGTGCCCACACTGACAGGGACCCTGCCGGTGACTGTCCCCGAGTCCTGGTGTGGGTCTGACGTGCCCACACTGACACAGATGCTGCTGGTGACTGTCCCCGATTCCTGGTGTGGGTGTGACGTGCCCACACTGACATGGACGCTGCTGGTGAAGGCCACCAAGCCCTGGTGTGGTTGTAACATGCCCACACTGACAGGAACTCTGCTGGTGATGGCCCCCGAGCCCTGGTGTGGGTGTGACGTGCCCACACTGACACGGACGCTGCTGGTGACTGTCCCCGATCCCTGGTGTGGGTGTGACATGCCCACACTGACAGGGACGCTGCTGGTGATGGCCCCCGAGCCCTGGTGTGGGTGTGACGTGCCCACACTGACAGGGACTCTGCTGGTGATGGCCCCCGAGCCCTGGTGTGGGTGTGACGTGCCCACACTGACAGGGACTCTGCTGGTGATGGCCCCCGATTCCTGGTGTGGGTGTGACGTGCCCACACTGACACAGACGCTGCTGGTGACTGTCCCCGATTCCTGGTGTGGGTGTGACGTGCCCACACTGACATGGACGCTGCTGGTGATGGCCACCAAGCCCTGGTGTGGTTGTAACATGCCCACACTGACAGGAACTCTGCTGGTGATGGCCCCCAAGCCCTGGTGTGGGTGTGACGTGCCCACACTGACACGGACGCTGCTGGTGACGGCCACCAAGCCCTGGTGTGGTTGTAACATGCCCACACTGACAGGGACTCTGCTGGTGATGGCCCCCGAGCCCTGGTGTGGGTGTGACGTGCCCACACTGACACGGACGCTGCTGGTGACTGTCCCTGAGCCCTGGTGAGGGTGTGACATGCCCACACTGACAGGGACGCTGCTGGTGATGGCCCCCGAGCCCTGGTGTGGGTGTGACGTGCCCACACTAACAGGGACTCTGCTGGTGATGGCCCCCGAGCCCTGGTGTGGGTGTGACGTGCCCACACTGACAGGGACTCTGCTGGTGATGGCCCCCAAGCCCTGGTGTGGGTGTGACATGCCCACACTGACAGGGACCCTGCTGGTGACTGTCCCCGATCCCTGGTGTGGGTGTGACGTGCCCATACTGACAGGGACCCTGCCGGTGACTGTCCCCGAGTCCTGGTGTGGGTCTGACGTGCCCACACTGACACGGACGCTGCTGGTGACTGCCCCCGAGCCCTGGTGTGGGTCTGATGTGTGCTTGAGCATGGATGGCTGACCCTCACCCCCGGAAGCTCGTCTGTCTGTCTCCCTTGGCATGCCAGCCTTGCGGTCGAGTGAGATGTGGTCAGAGTACGCGGGAGAATTCCAACCTTCCTGTCAGTTTCACCGCATCACCCAGTGCTCCCCCCTTTCTGGTGGCTTCGCCTTCCTTATATTTCTTTTTTTCAAATATTTATTTATTCTCTTTTTGTTGCCCTTGTTTTTCTTATTGTTATTGCAGTTATTATTGTTGTTATTGATGTCATCATTGTTGGATAGGACAGAGAGAAATGGAGAGAGGAGGGGAAGACAGAGAGGGGGAGAGAAAGACAGACACCTGCAGACCTGCTTCACCGCCTGGGAAGCGACTCCCCTGCAGGTGGGGAACCGGGGTCTCGAACCGGGATCCTTGGGCCGGTCCTTGTGCTTTGTGCCACGTGCGCTTAACCCGCTGCGCCACAGCCCGACTCCCCCTTCCTTAAATTCCTATTTCCCCGTCCCTGCATCACCATCCACACCCTCTCGCTGCCTTGCCCTCCTTTCCCTTATAAAGAGACATTGACCTCACTGGCCAGCTGGCTACGTCCCCTCACAGCTTTATAAACTTGTAACTGCGACAATAAAGGTGTTCCGTCCCCCACAACGGGACCCTAAAGAGGTCTGTGTATCATCCGCTGGTACCATTTGCTGGAAGACCCTTTGGCGAGCTCACCCCTACCTCGTTCCCCCCGAGGAACCCCGACACCCTGGCTCTCCAGGTGACGCTCGGCGCCGTGGGCAGGTGTCTCTGTGGCTGCAGAGTCCGTCCCCCCTCCCCCCTCGTGAAGCAGAAAAGCAGAAATCCTCTCAGACGATAGCTCTGACAGACTTCACCTCAGACGACCCTTGGAGGCTCCGCCGTGGTGCCCAAGGGCGGTGGGAGAAGACGCCAGGGAGCTGGCACGAGAGCCCAGTGGCCACCCCCCACCCCTGGCGCACACGGGGCAAACCGCACGGCCGGTCCTCAGCTGACCCAGCATCGGGAGCTGGAGGTGCCGTGCAGCCAGGACTGGGAGAACAGTGAGCAGCCAGAAATAGCAAGGCCCTAATCTCTCTAGTGACCCCTTCGTCTCCCTAGCCTCAGATGGTGGCTCCTGCGGCAGCTGGACCAGGCTCCCTGCACAGCCCCCGAAGCGGGAAGCCATGTCTCACCTGTCTCCTCCGGGGTCCTCTGTGCCCTGGAGAGAGCCTCAGAGCCCGAAGGCCCAGGTGTGTGTGCACAGGTGAGGCTGCTCACAGCCTGGCGTCCGGAGACCAAGGCTGGGGGCTGCAGACGCTCCGTGGGCAGCTTCTCCGACATGTGCCGTACTATCAAGAGACCAGAGACAGAACCCTCACCTCTGCACCCCAAAATAACTTTGGTCCATACTCCCAGAGGAGGAAATGACCAGAGGGCTCTGAACCCCAAATCCACCAGGACCCAAAGCGTTTGTCCCCAGGAATCTTGTTTTTTATCCCAACACTGAAAGGAAATTGAATCTGCAAAACAGCAGAGGAAGCCAGGCACCATTTCTCTTATCTGAGAGAGAGGAGGAAAAAAAAAAGGATGGACACTTGGAAGTAGTAACAGGTATAGAGGTGAACTAGAAAGGAAGAGAAGGCAGGAGTGTAGAAAATGTAATATATATATATATACACTTTCAAACCTAAGGCTCTGAGGTTCCAGGTTCAATCCCTGGCCCCACCGTAAGTCAGAACTGAACAGTGTTCTGGTCCCTTTCTCTCTTCCAGCATTTTTCCCTCTGTACCTACTCTTTCTCATTAAAATAAACTAAATCATATATATGGCAGACAGTGGCACACAGGGTCATGTGCACATAGTATGAAGTGTAAGCACCAGCACAAGGACCCTGGTTTGAGCCTTCAGCTCTCCACTTGCAGGGGGGAAGGTTCACAAGTGGTGAAGCAGGTCTGCATGTGTCTCTCTGTCTCTCTCCCTCTCTATCTCCACTCCTCTTTCAATTTCTCTCTGTCCTGTCCAATAAAACTGGAAAAAATGGCCACAGGAGCAGTGGATTTGTAGTACTGGCACTGAGCTCCAGCGATAACCCTGGAGGATATATATATATATATGGAGAGAGAGAGACCAGAGACCTGCTCAGCTCTGGCTGATGGTGGTGCTGGGGATCGAACCTGGGGCCTCAGAGCTTCAGACATGAAAGTCTTGCAGAACCACTGTGCTGTCTCTTTGACTGTTTTTCTTTTTCTTTCTTTCTAAGGAATTACATGTATTTCGTGAGTGGGCGAGGGAGCCCACAGTGCCGCCCCGTGTCACACAGCATTCAGTTCTGTGGCCTCGTGCCTGCCAGCCCTCCCTTCTGCCTACTGTGTCACCTTCCTGGAACCCCCCCCCAAATCATGTCTAAACCGGGGGGAGAGTGTCCCCAGTCAACGTTTCATGTGTCCTTTCATTCTGCATCTTCTGTGTAACGGTCCCCGTAGGGAGGTGACAGTAGTCTTGTGCCCATCAGCTGTTTGGCGGCAAAGTCCCGAGAATATCCAGAGGCTGCCTCAAATATGTATATCCAAAACACCTTCTGCGGCCTTTTATGCTTCCTTTACATCTTATTCATAAGCAGTGGCTTTGCCAAAGAAACCCACAGGCCGAGGCTACAAAGAATTCCCTTTGTGGTTTTTCTCTTCTTTTTCTTTTTGCCCAAGTTCCGCCGACCCCTGGGATGGGCGTTCCATTATTGCTGTGGGTTCGGTATGTTCTTCTAAACTCCCGGGATGCTTTGTGAAACTTGAAAGACGGCTTTTTCAAAGTGCAAGTCTTAGGAGGTCTTAGGGTGCAACCATTCTCGTGTCTCAGACCACTTTTCAGATCTTAAAAAAGAAAAAAGCAAAGCCTATCTGCCTCCACCTAAAATATCCTATCCTATCCGACGCTTGAACAGCCGCACCCCCTGCACGACAGGCAGGCCTGCCTGTGATATGAAGAACAAGGAGGCCCTGGCTGTGGATTCGCTTCCATGGAGGTTCCCCACTGTGGTGGGCGTGGAGTGGGTCTTCTCTGGCCTTGGAGGGAGTCCTCCAACTGCGTCCGTCCTGGGGTAGCTGCTGGCTTCACACCTGCTGCTTCCTAAGAAGATTCCAGAGCTCACCGCTCCGGGGTGACCTTCCCCTGCTGTGACCACTTAGTTGCTAAAGTCAAAAGGAAATGAGAGAGAGAGAGAGAGAGAGAGAGAGAGAGAGAAACGCGGAAAGGCCTGCACAGGCCCAGGGTAAGACCAAAGCTCAAATAAAATGGAATTAAGAGCAGATTCCAGTTGAGAATTCCGGAGGTTCAAGGTAACATGTACACCCGGCCAGGCACGCCACCGCCCGGCCCTAAGATTTCTGGAGGTTCTCGGACGCCAGCACACAGAAGGTGGGAGCCCTCTTCGAGTTCAGGCAACCCGCGAGAACGGGACGGCAGGAATTCTGCCATTTTCTGAGAGGGCGTTTCTAGGGGCCTGGGTCTGGGGTGGGGAGGGGTGGGGGGGGGCATCTGTTGAGCTGGATCAAACCGGCTTTTGAGGGACAGCAAGAGGCAGGCCCACCCAGCACAGCCCCTGGGGGGTTGTCCATTGAGAGCACCCCTCGATACAGCCTCTTGACATAGCGGAAGTCACAGGGCTGTTCACTGGAGGAGAAGAGTGTCTCAGAACAGCTTGGGGCTGGAGATCCTGTCAGTTCCCTGTTGGAAAAGGCCTCCCAGGGTCACAGAGATGGCTGAGCATCAGAGTGCGGGACTTACACGCTTACAACACCAGAGGCCACTTTGTGCTGGAGCCGAGAAACGTTCTAGTGTGCTCCTCTCTCTCTCTCTCTTCTCCCTCTCTCCCTCTCTCTCTCTCTCTCTCTCTCCACCCCCCCCCCTGTAAACAAGTAAAAGGGCCGGGAGGTGGCACCCTGGCTACGAGCACACATTACAGTGTGCAGGGACCTGGGTTCGGGAGAAGTTTCACGAGTGGGAAGCAGACCTGCAGGTGTCTCTTTTTCTGTCTCCCTCCCTATCTCCCTCTTGTAAATTTCTCACTGCACTATCAAATAAAATATAGTTAAAGAAGTAAAAACAAATTATTAAAGTAATAATAATAAGGGCCAGGCAGTGGTGTGCCTGGTTAAGTGCATATGCACACAGTACTAAGCTCCGGGACCCTGCAGGGATCTGGGTTCGAGACACCGGCTCCCCACACACGGGGTGGGGGGGAGCTTCACAAGTGGTGATGCAGGTCTGTAGGTATTTCTCCCTCTCTCTCTCTCTGTCTCTCTCTCTCTCTCCCTCTCTCCCTCTCTCTCTCTCTCTCTCTCCCTTCTCTTAATTTCACTCTGTCCTTTCCAATAAAATGGAAAAATGGCCACCGTGTGCAGTGGATTTGTAGTGTTGTCACCAACCTCCAGCAATAACCCCAAAGGCAAAAGAAAAAAAATTCAAAGAATAAATCAATCAATAAATCTTTTGATAAGGGACTACCATTTTAAGCTTTTTAGAAGCAGCAAATGCCCTCTAACAAGAGTGACAAAGTCACAGAAAATTCGACCGGCAAAGGCCTCCGGTGCAGGAAGGTGTGAAGACAGACAGGACTTAGGAAGCGAGGGGCTGAGGTGCTGGTCTCCATGCTGAACGCCAAAACACTCCCTCTCCTTTCAGCCTCAGCAGAAAAGATAGACCCTGAAAAAAGCAAACTGCTCACCTCCCCCAGAACACTCCAACCACAAGAAAAAAACCTCACGAGAGGGACAAGTTACTTGCCCTCCAATTTTCCCCCAGGAGTTGGAATTCTGCACTGCGGAGTAACTGTCTCTGGTCCTGAGGCCCCAGTGCCCTCTGTTCTGTCACTCAGGCGGGGTCTCTTAACAGTCACCCTCATGCGTCCTGTTGTGTTGGTATGCATGAGACCCCTTCTGTTTCATTTGGTTTAAATCCCCCCTGCTTAACACTATTCTATTTACATAACCACTTCATTCTATTTACATAACCGCTGTTAACAAGTTCCACCCTCCCTCCAGGGCATTTGTGGTTCAGTGATAGGATTCTCGCCTAATCTGCCCCCTCTTTGTCACACTCTGATTTTCACCAGTCACTTTTCTCTCCACCCTCTCTATGTCACATCCTGTTTCCACCCTACTTGGGAAGTATATATAAAGACAGCATTGTGAGTTTTACAGTACTGAACTTGAGTTTAACTTAGCTCGTCTTAGATTGTGCCGTGTCCTGCATGAATAAAGAGATACTGCCTACAGCTCAACCATGAGTCCCTGGTCGTCTGTTACCCGCCCGTGAAGCCAGCCCGGCGAAAACAACCTAACCCATCGAAAACAACACTGTTGGAGAGAGGTGGGTAGGAGGACCCACCACCCGACTGGACTCACAGCCCTGGTTCAGGGCAGCAACCCTAGTGTCACGTGGGAAGCTGGTGAATGTTAGGCATGGACAAACTATTGTGTTTACTGCTGACTATAAAACGTGAATCCTCCAATAAAAATTTTTTTAAATCTAATCATTCATTAAGTCAATGAACATTAAGATAAAAGAAAAGAAAAGTAGGAACAGAACAGTAGGCCTGGGTTGAGTTCAAGTACTGACAGAACTCAGTAGATCCTGAGTTTAATCTCACCTCTTTGCCCAAAGCATAGCTTCGCAATCTCTACTCTCTCTCTCTCTTTTATTAATCGTTTACTTTTTTAACCAGAGCCCTGCTCCGCTCTGGCTTATGGTGGTGCAGGGATTGAACCTGGGACATTGGGGCCTTGGGCGTAAGAGCCTCTTTGCATAACCATTATGCTATCTACCCCACACCCTCCATCTCTTTTTGCCTCCAGGGTTATCACTGGAGCCACTTATAACCCCATTCTACATCCCAATGCCCCCCCTTTTCCTCCTCTCTCTGCGTCCTGACGGAGCTGGAGCTCAGAGCCCTCTTATCCTCTCCCTCCTATCACTTCTTCCCCACTGGGCTATGGATCAAAATTGTTTTTGGGGGGAGCAGAAGGTGGGAGTTGTGGCTTCTGTCATTGCTTCTCCGCTGGACATGGGTGTTGGCAGGTGGATCCACACCCCCAGCCTGTGTCTGTCTGTCCCTAGTGGGGCAGGGCTCTGGGGAGGGGAGGCTCCAGGACACACGGGGTGAGGGCGTCTGCCCAGGGAGGTCAGGGTGGCGTCATGGTAGCATCTGTAGCTCGGTGGCTGAAAGGCAGCAAGATATAAAGCTGAATAAAATGATTAATGAACAGGAACCAAAAAGTAGGAACAGAGCAGATGAGAACAGGGATTTCAGGGTCTATAGAAGCTAGACAGTTCATTCTAGGCCTTTTCCTAGGGGCCCATGACTATCATTGTTTTGCTTGAGTTTGATAGTTAACTTGGACAAAAATAAATAGCCTGTGAAAATGGTGTCAGAGTAGAGAAAAGGGCTAGAAAGTTGGGTTAGGGCAGAGAGTAGCTACCAAACATGGAGAAAATCTATGAATGAAATTAACTGTCTACCCCATCCGCCTGCCCCAGGCCCCACGTCTGTTCACATCAGCACAGGAGCTTGTGTGGCCTCCGAGTCCCTGTCAGTCTGAGCTCACAGTCCATGTCACAGCTGGAACCTTCCAGGCTGCTCTCATGTCAGGACCCGTCTTCCTCGAAGGGCAGAGCAGGCTGACCAGCCTCCCTGCAGAGTGTGGGGAGTCCCCGCCATGGCTGCTCTGCCGTGAGGGCAGGTCCTGGAGAGGCCACAGGAGGGCTTATATCTCTCCTGAATCATTTTTTATTATTATTTATTTATTTTCCCTTTTGTTGCCTTTGTTTTTTTATTGTTGTTGTAGTTATTATTGTTGTAGTTATTGATGTTGTTGTTATTGATGTCGTTACTGGATAGGACAGAGAGAAATGGAGAGAGGAGAAGAAGACAGAGAGAGAGAGAAAGACAGACACCTGCAAACCTGCTTCACCGCCAGTGAAGCTTCCTCATTGCAGGTGAGGGCCAGGTGCTTGAACCCGGGTCCTTACGCGCTGTAGTGTGTGTGCGTGTGCTCGCGCGCTAATGGCAGTGCCTCCCGCTGGCCTCATTACGGTGACTCTGGCTGAGGCCATCCCTGGAGAAAGTCCGTGACTATTGGTGGCAGGGGTGTCGGGCTGCCTCCCTTCTACAAGGTGTGACCAGCAAGGTCTAGAAAGAGGCTTCAGAGGCCTCTCAGAGTAGTTTCCGGGCTTCCTTGCCCCGAGACAGCAGGCTGGGCTGCAGAGTCTAGCACAGTCTCCTATGGGAACGGCTCAGAGACCATCTTCCTAACCCTCCCTGTGTCCTCACATGGGAATTCTCCGTGCTGGAGGAATTCTCTGTGTTTTTCCATCAGGGAAAGGGAAGACAACAAAAGCCAAGTCATCTCTGAATGTCTCCCTCACTTAAAAAATAAAAATGTGAATTGTTTTTTTTCAAAATTGTTTTGTTTTCAAAATTGTAACGGTCCTTCCCCCCCCCGTGATGGCGCTGAGTGAAAACAAGAAGCAAAAACCCCAAGACGCCGAGATCCCAAGGAGAAGCCCGGGGAGAAGCCCTGCTTCCCTGACGCCCGTCACTGGCTATCTGGGGTGCTTACTAAGGGCAGCTCTAGTCCTCCAGCATTTGAGGAAACACAACCCCAGCCTTCTCGTCTCAGACGCGTGACAGTCCCGACGTCTGAGGGCAAGAATAGCCCCGGTGACGTTTTGTTTGTTACCTTGTAATTTTTCTAATTTGTGACTTAGTATTGATTTACAAAGTTATGAGATGACAGGGGCATAATTCCGCACCGTTCCCGTCCCCATCCCATTCCCTCCGCTGGAAACTGCAGTGTTTCTCCCAAGCTCACAGACATGGGCTGGTAGTTCCGTAACTATGGATATTTTTATATATTGGCCCATTTGTTTTCATGGCTCTGCCTCCTCTTCCTTCCTTCCTTTTTTTTTTTTTGTTTGTTTGTTTTTGTTTTTTTTTCTCCTCTTCCTTAAGTCACACCTACACACCTATGCCTGTTGCTACTTCTCACTGTCCCTCCATTTTTCCTCTTCTCTTTCCGGGTCCTGATAGAGTTGGATGGAGCTCAGAGCCCTCTGGTCATCCTCCCCTGACATTTCTCCCCCTCTGGGAGTCTGGATCCAAATTCTTTATGGGTATAGAGTTACCTTGTATTTTTTTAAAAATATTTTGTTTATTTTTTATTGGATAGAGACAGATAGAGATTGAGAGGGGAGGGGGAGGGAGAGAGGGAGAGAGACAGAGAGATTCCTGCAGCCCTGCTTCACTGCTTGTGAAGCTTCCCCCCCTGCAGGTGGGGGCGAGGGGCTCAAACCTGGGACCTTGTGCCCCGCGACACGTGCGCTCTGCCAGGTGCACCCCCCACCCGAGTGTTAGCCGCTTAAAAGCCGGGTGCTGTGAAGGCAGAGCAGGGGAGAGGAGAGACGGTTGGTCCTAGAGCCAGGGAGACGCCGAGCAGTGTGGCAATATCATGGGCGTCCAGGCAGGAGCCTGGGCTCTCCTCTCCCAGCCCTGAATCCCGCCCGGGCTTGTCCAGGGAGGGCGGACTGTCTGCACGATGCCGGGCCCCGTGGAGGCTGTGGGGTTTCGGTGGACACTGAGGGGCAGCTTCTCACCCTGAAGAGATGGGCGGCTACACGTCGGGGGACACATACAGAGGGTCTTGTAAACCAGAGTTACCTCAAACACAAGGAAAGCTGTGATTGAAAAGAAGAGAAGAAAAAGCTCTTCAAATCCCCAACTCCATCAGGACCTAGAGAGAAGAGGAAAAAAGGGAGGACATCGGGGTAGCCACAGGTGCAGGCGTGACTCAGAAGGGGAGAGAAGGCAGGGCCAGAGGGGAAAACGGGCAAAACTTAGATAGACAGATAGGACGTAGCTACAGCAGTGCTAGTCACAGGACCGGCTGGTGGCGCACCTGGCTGAGCGCACGTGTTACGGAGCACAGGGACCCAGGTTTGAGCCCCCATCCCCACCTGCAGGGGAAAGCTTTGCTAGTGGCGAAGCAGGGCTGCAGGTCTCTCTCTCTCCCTTTCTCTCCCTCCTCTCCCCTTCTCCTTCTTCCTCTCTCTCTCCCTGTCTCCCTCTCCCTCTCTCCCTCTCCCTCTCCCTCTCCCCCTCTCCCCCTCTCCCTCTCTCCCTCTCCCTCTCCCCCTCTCCCTCTCTCCCTCTCCCTCTCCCCCTCTCCCTCTCTCCCCCCTCTCCCTCTCCCTCTCCCTCTCCCTCTCCTCTCTCCCTCTCCCTCTCTCCCTCTCCCTCTCCCTCTCCCTCTCTCCCTCTCCCTCTCCCTCTCTCCCTCTCCCTCTCCCTCTCCCTCTCCCTCTCCCTCTCTCCCTCTCCCTCTCCCCCTCTCCCTCTCTCCCCCTCTCCCTCTCTCCCCCTCTCCCTCTCTCCCTCTCCCTCTCCCTCTCCCTTTCCCTCTCCCTCTCCCTCTCTCCCTGTCTCCCTCCCCCCTCTCCCCCTCTCCCTCTCCCTCTCTCCCCCTCTCCCTCTCCCTCTCTCCCCCTCTCCCTCTCTCTCCCTCTCCCTCTCCCTCTCCCTCTCCCTTTCCCTCTCTCCCTCTCCCTCTCCCTCCCCCTCTCCCTCCCCCTCTCCTCTCCCTCTCCCTCTCCCTCTCTCTCTCTCTCATACATACACACACACACACACACACACACACACCCTGCCCTCTTGATTTCTGGCTGTCTCTATCCAATAAATAAAGAAAGATGCTACCAAAAAAATAAAAGTAAATAGAAATAATAGTCAGCCCATATCTGTGACCTTGGGAGAACCACTACTGTTTCCAACGGAGGAGACGGGGACGCAGAGCTCTGGTGGTGGGAAAGGTGTGGAATTATAGCCCAATAGTTTTGTAGATGTCGTCAGAGGCCAGTAGGTGGCACGTCTTGTAGGCCACATAGTGCACTGTGCCAAGACCCAGGTTCAAGCCCCTAGACT
>NW_026648075.1:0-38537 GCF_950295315.1 Erinaceus europaeus | reverse complement strand
CCTGTGAAGCGACTCCCCTGCAGGTGGGGAGCCGGGGGCTCGAACCGGGATTCTTTCGCTGGTCCCTGCGCTTTGTGCCACATGCGCTTAACCCACTGCGCCACCGCCCGACCCCCGGTGTCTGTCTTTCTATCTCCCTCTCCATCTTCCACCCTCTTTCCATTTCTCTCTGTCCTATCCAACAATGACAACAATAATAATAACTACAACAATAACAAGGGCAACTAAAGGGAATAAATAAATAAATAAATACTTTTTTAAAAATTGGGAAATCTGGGAGTCCGACAGTTACACAGCAGGTTAAGCACAGGTCGTGCAAAGTGCAAATCCCAGTTCGAGCCCCCGGCTCCCCACCTGCAGGGGAGTCGCTTCCCAGGCGGTGAAGCAGGTCTGCAGGTGTCTGTCTTTCTCTCCCCTTCTCTGTCTTCCTCCCTCTTTCCATTTCTCTCTGTCCTATCCAACAACGACGACATCAATAACAACAACAATAATAACTACAAC
This sequence comes from Erinaceus europaeus, assembly GCF_950295315.1. Taxonomy (NCBI): domain Eukaryota; kingdom Metazoa; phylum Chordata; class Mammalia; order Eulipotyphla; family Erinaceidae; genus Erinaceus; species Erinaceus europaeus. Next base: position 38,036 of record NW_026648075.1, on the reverse strand, counting down.
AATAAAACAACAAGGGTAACGAAAGGGAATAAATACATATTTTAAAAAAGAATAGGAAAGCTATCAGGGGAGGGGTTGGGACACGGAGTTCTTGTGGTGGGAATTGTACACCCTCTTATCCTATAGTCTTGTCAGTGTTTCCATTTTATAAATAAAAGTTAAAAAAAAATGTCCTAACAAGTGGGATCTAGTAGGGTCCACGTGATCCATACTGCCCTGACCTTCTCAATCAGTTGTCAATTCCTGATTCTGACTCCCGCCCTCTAGCAGCCACCCCAAACAAAAAATAAACTAATTAAAAAGCTCCAGGCTGCACTTGTTGAGTGGTTTGGGAAAGGTTTATTTTGATGTGATATAGTGAAAGAATGGTGTCATGTCCCATTTGAATTGCTTTTTTTATGTTACTGGAATGATACTAAATTCTATAGATTTGCTTTTACTTATGTAGCAATGTGCTACATACACAGACTCTGTGTATAGGCACTGCAAACGCTGTGTTTAAACCTCTTATTTCCACGCAGACTGTGTATGGGCACTGCAAACACTGTGTTTAAACCTCTTATTTCCACGCAATTTGGAATACAATTTGGAATTTCCAAATTGTATTCCTCCATGAGGATCATTTCTGGAACCATCCGTTCCACCCCGGTTCCATGGCTGCCAGTTCTCAGCAACATCGCCCCGCCAGATATTCGTTGGGATGCGGCATCATCTAAGTTCATTTCCCACGTCTACGCTCGACCGGACCTGCCAATATACGCGGAGATCTTCGCCCACCCTGTCCAACGCTTGACGTCTCGTCACCCAATCTGGTCCCCTACGCCTACACTGAACTTCTCTGTTCCAGTCTCTTGGAAACAGAGTTGGCAGTCAGCTGAGGTCAAGAACAAACACCTCATCACAGACCCCTGCGAGCGTCAACCCGGCTTTGACCTGGCACGTTATGACTGGGCCCTCCTCAATCGCTATCGAACAGGCCATGGCCGGTGCGCCGCTATGTTCCATCGCTGGGGAGCCAGAGACGACCCGAACTGCTCCTGCGGCTCCAGACAGACTATGACCCACATAGTCAACGACTGCCACCTCTCCAGATTCAAAGGAGGTCTCGAAACTTGACATCAGGCTCAACCTGACGCTGTTGACTGGCTACGGAAGAAGGGCAAACGCTAGATGAAGAATTTCCATGCAGACTCTGTGTATGGGCACTGCAAACACTGTGTTTAAATCTCTTATTTCCACACAGACTCTGTGTATGGGCACTGCAAACACTGTGTTTAACTCTCTTATTTCCACATAGACTCTGTGTATGGGCACTGCAAACACTGTGTTTAACTCTCTTATTTCCACATAGACTCTGTGTATGGGCACTGCAAACGCTGTGTTTAACTCTCTTATTTCCATGCAGACTCTGTGTATGGGCACTGCAAACACTGTGTTTAAATCTTTTATTTTCATAAAAGTGAAAGCCCCAAATTTATCTGTGATCTTAATCGGTCACTTTTATCATTTGAATTACTAAGGAGATTAATGTGTGACTTCTAAGGGTGACTTTTAGCTTGGGTTTGTAACAAGGCACAAGAAAGGGAACATTTTCATTTTTTTTTCTCTCAGCAATATTAATTTGAAACTCCTTGGCATGCTATCTCCTCAAGTTGTTATTTTAACTGGAATAGAATTAATCAAATATATCAAGCTATATCATTTTTTTTTTAAGAAATTGTGGTCCGGGAGGTGGTTCAGTAGATAAAACACTGGATTCTGTAGCATGAGGTCCTGAGTTTAGTCCCCAGCAGCACATGTACCAGAGTGATGTCTTGTTCTTTCTCTCTCTCCTATCCTCATGAGTAAATAAATAAAATCTAAAAGAAAAAAAAATACCAGACCTTCTAGGTTGTGTTGAGGAAGCTCTTAAACAATATAGTTTTAGGTGTGTCATTCTTGTATTTGGGGAAACCCTCCCAGAAGTATGAGAGAATCAGGAAGTGTCAGAAAATTTTAGTCATAGTGGCCTACCTCATCGTGACCCGAACTATGACAAGTCCAAGGTTGCTTCAATTTTGACTTCATTCCTATCTTTTTTATCCAATGGGATTGTCAGTCCTCACTAACAAATCACTGTGTGTCACGGTGAGTGAAAACACATACCTTTGTGAGCGATAGGTGACCCAGACTTTGCATTCTAAACCTGATTCACTACCACCCTGCTGGTTTTTTATTATTACTATTACTATTATTATTATTATTTGTCTAACTAGAATTCAGTAGTGCACCTTCACTGGTAATTTTTTTTTCTATTTTTCTGCCAGATATAGAGCCTGGTACATGTGTAATTTCACCTCTCTTAGGATGATTTCCTTTTAAAAATGTTTCAGCTAGAGAAGGAGGGAGAAAGAAGTAAACAAAGGCAGAGACAGGGGTTTACAGTCAACAAAATTTATACACTTTTCCCGTATTTGGGAGCTACTCTCTTCCCTGATCCAGCTTTCTAGCCCTCTTTCCAGCCATGACATCATCTCCCCAGACAATAACTTGGGTCCACCTGACTATCAGAGGTCAGGCTCAGGCAAAAACTAATAAAATCGAGGGTTGGGTGGTAGCGCAGTGGGTTAAGCGCACGTGGTTCAAAGCTCAAGGACGATCCCGGTTCCATCCCCTGACTCCCCACGTGGAGGGGATTCTCATCACAGTCGGTGAAGCAGGTCTGCAGGTGTCTTTCTTTCTCTCCCCCTCTCTGTCTTCCCCTCCTCTGTCCACTTCTCTCTACAAGGATAATAATAACCACAACCAGGGCAACAAAGGGGAAAAAAATGGCTTCCAGGAGCAGTGGATTTGTGGTGTAGGCACTGAGCCCCAGCAATAACCCTGGAGGCAAAATACATACATACATACATTACATACATACATAAAAGTAATAAAGTCATGGGTCTTTTGGAATATAACTAAAATAAACCTACTAGCTATTTCCAAAATGGAGACCCCAAATCTTCATCTGCACTATTCCAGCCTTTAGTTTCATGATTAGTCAACAACTTGTTTGGCTTTATATGTTAACTCTTTTTTCAGCCACAAGGTACCAGATGCTACCATGATGCCAACAGGACTTCCCTGGACAGACAACCCCACCAATTTGTCCTGGAGCTCTGCTTCCCCAGAGCTTTGTCCCACTAGGGGAAGAGAGAGACAGGCTGGGAGTATGGATCCACCTGCCAACGCCCATGTTCAGCGGGGAAGCAATTACAGAAGCCAGACCTTCCACCTTCTGCACCCCACAGTGACCCTGGGTCCATGCTCCCAGAGGGATAAAGAATAGGAAAGCTATCAGGGGAGGGGATGGGATTCGGAGTTCTGGTGGTGGGAATTATACCCCTCTTATCCTATGGTTTTGTCAGTGTGTCCATTTTATAAAGAAAGAAAGAACTACATAAATAAATAAAAGAAAGAAACTCATGTGGTGTAGCTTACTTACATCTGGGCTTCTCCCTGATTCCCTTTAATCTCTACAAACAGAAACTTTGCTCTTGCAGTGTTTATGCTTTATTTGGCTTTTTTTAAAAAAAAATTGTGCATGTTAACAATTCTATTCTACACACATTGACATATCATTGACTTTTACTTTTATCATCCTTATGATGCCAATTTCACCAGTTCCAATGGATTCCTACCTATAAATCAACTTATGAGGACTGTAATTGTACTATTTATTTTTTTAAAATATTTATTTGTTCCCTTAGTGGCCCTTGTTGGATAGGACAGAGAGAAATGGAGAGAGGAGGGGAAGACAGAGAGGGGGAGAGACAGACAGACACCTGCAGACCTGCTTCACCACCTGTGAAGTGACTCCCCTGCAGGTGGTGACCTGGGGGCTCCAACTGGGGTCTTTATGCTGGTCCTTGCGCTTTGCGCCATGTGCGCTTAGCTTGCTGTGCTACCGCCCTACTCCCAGTTGTACCTTTTCTTAATGAAGAACCCAGAGGAAATCTAGATTGTTGTCAGGCCTTAAAGCCAGCCCTGCCTGCTCTGTTCCATGCTCCATTGCTGACACTATGGTCCATTTACATAATCATTGTTTTTCCTGAAAGATCCCAACCACATTATCCCCTCAGGTTATTTCTAATTCAGTTAAAACCATCACAACAGTTGCTAAGGATGCTTCCACCTTCCCAGCATGCCTTTTGCCTCTCTCCACCCCTTTTCCTAGCCATTTCCGTTTCCTACTTGCTACTTCCGGTTTTTACCCTATAAAGCCTGCTGCTGTTCCAGTTTCGCTCTCTTTCTCTTTCGTGTCCCGACCAGGAGAAGGGCTGGCGTGCATAGCAAGAAGCGGCCATTTTGCTAGCTCCACGTGGCCTAAACCCGCTGTGCTCATACCCAACTCAGGAGCATGTGCATCAACAAAAGATTTGTATTACCATGCCGCCACGAGTTCCTCGTTTCTCTCCGGTGAAGCTAGTCCGGCAGATTGTCATCAGATACAAATGAATAGGAAACAAACAACTCATGCACTAGGACTCTCAATAGCGACATGTTCTTGCTTATAAAAAGCAAGGGGCAAAAATAGCAGTCAACAATAATTGAGCACTTGCCAAGTAATTGCTACTCGGACAATACATCCTTTGCTATGTTTAGCTCTTGGTAAAAGCCCTAGGAACTGGATGCTATTGTCCTCATTTGGCACAAGAGAAACTCAGTTATTTAGTTAATTAACTTTCCCATGGCTACTCAGAAATGATAGAATTCAATTTTGAATTCTAATTGATCCCACATCAGTGAGATTAATGCCCAATTGCTCGGAACTAAAATTTACAAAGACAAATGTTTTATCTTTCTCCTAAATAAATCCCCAACCAGTTTCTACCTGTTACCTGACACAAGAAGGTACCAAAGTAAATAGGAAGTCATTTCAGTATGGGTAAATCAGCTTACAAAACTCTCTAGTTTCCATGGCTGACTCATGGTTAAAATAATCGTTAGAATTACAGCAGTTCACTCTAGTTGCTACATAGGATATGTTCAGTGTTTTTTAGATTGTAAGGGATGTGTCATAATGAACCTTTGTGTATATATGATAGACTTTGCTACAATGGAATTTTTTGTTAGCTAAAATTATCTATTAAGTTATTTATTTTTTTCCACCAGGTTTTCAATGCCTTTTCCATTCATTCCCAGAAGACATTTTCTTTCTTTCTCTCTTTCCTTTATTATTTATTTATTTTATTTAAAAAATATTATGTTTTTTATTTTTATTTATTTATTTCCCCTTTTGTTGCCCTTGTTTTTCATTGTTGTTGTAGTTATTATTGTTGTAGTTATTGATGTCATTGTTGTTGCATAGGACAGAGAGAAATGGAGAGTAGGGGAAGACAGAGAGGGGGAGAGAAAGACAGACACCTGCAGACATGCCTCACCACCTGTAAAGTGACTCCCCTGCAGGTGGTGACCCGGGGGCTCGAACCAGGATCCTTCCATGGGTTCTTGCTCTTTACGCCACATGTGCTTAACCCGCTGTGCTACTGTCGAACTCCATATTTATTTATTTTATTAATGGATAAAGACAGAGAGAATTTGAGAGGAGGAAAGGGAGATAGAGAGTGAAAGAAACAGAGAGACACCTGCAGCCCTGCTTCACCACTGGTGAAGCTTACCCCCTGCAGGTGGTAGACCCGGGTCTTGAACCCGGGTCCTTGTGCACTGTAATGCATGAGCTTAACCAGATGTACCACCACCTAGCCCCTTTCTTTCTTTCAAACAGAGATAGGAGATGTATTTCTTCTGTATTGTTACAGGATTAACAAATCCTGTCTGTCCAATGATATTGTCCATTGCCTCTAGGGGCAGCACATTGGAAGGCTGCTGTGGGCTTCTGCAGTGCCAGTCCTGGCTCGTGGCATCAGTTAGGTTCACTGTGCAGCAGGGGTAGTGCAGCATTACTATGCTGGGCCTGTGAGGTCAGCAACTCTGTGACTCCACATTCTCAACCACAGCTTCTACACTCCTTGCTTGGACTCCTTCATGCCACGTGAACAGCCTGCAGCTTCTGACTCCAACCTGTGCAACCTTCCCTTGTGAACCATCAGAGGCTTTTCCTATTACTTTCACACTATTGTGGTCCACACCGCCCCCTATTAACTAATAACCCTCTCTGCCCCAGTCTCCACCCCTGCTCTTTTTATTTTTTTCATTTTTTTCTCTTCAGGGTTATCCATGGGACTTGGTGTCCCTATTACAAATCCAACAGTCCTGGAGGCCACTTTTTCCATTTTATTGGATAGGACAGAGAGAAATTGAGAAAGGATGGGGAGATAGAGAGACAGACAGAGATACACATACAGACCTGCTTCACCATTTGTGAGGTGACCCCCCCTGCAGATGGGGAGCCAGGGGCTCAAACCAGGATCCATATGCCAGTCCTTGAGCTTCGTATTATGTGTACTTAACCGGGTGCACCACTGTGTGGCCTCCTTCATGCCCTTTTTCTGCACTCTTAAGACGTCCACATCTCCCCAAGACAGGTATCAGTGCGTCTCACCCTCCACCAAACTGTCATCTGGCTTCAACAAGCTGTCGTGCTGCTCCAGCGTAGGGCCTTATGCCCCCAACAACCCGCCGCACCCTTTCCTTCTCCATCCCTCCCTATCCCTGGGTCTACTGCAGTAGATCACTATCTACTGGGACCTTACACTATATTGTCCTATGGGTGAGAACAATATCCTTTGGTATGACTTGAGAGAAGCATGTAAGAAAGTGAGCCCCACCCTAGAGGCTCCAGGACTGGGGGAATATAGGCTCTATAGAGGAAGTGGGAGGTTCCTGCTGTCTTAGGGTTTAAGAAGGCAATAGGTAGTCATTGCTATAATCACATTATTTGGGTTAACTTTGAAAAATCCCTTTATTAGGATTCGCTGTATCATATACAGCATCACCATCATTTATGTCCTTTGACATTATTTGTATATAGCTATGCCATCAGGTGCTTCTGTTCTCCCTGGTCTAAGCTTTTTTATAAGTTTCTAAATTTTATTTTTAAAAAGAGACATTAACAAAACCATAGGATAAGAGGGGTACAACTCTACACAATTCCCACCACCAGATCTCCATGTCCCATCCCCTCCCCTGATAGCTTTCCTATTCTTTATCCCTCTGGGAGCATGGACCCAAGGCCATTGTGGGATGCAGAAGGTGAAAGGTCTGGATTCTGTAACGACTTCCCCACTGAACATGGCATTGACTGGTCGATGCATACTCCCAGTCTGCCTCTCTCTTTCCCTAGTGGGGCAGGGCTCTGGGGAAGCGGAGCTCCAGGACATATCAGTGGGGTCATCTGTCCAGGGAAGTCTGGTTGGCATCATGCTAACATCTGGAACCTGGTGGCTGAAAAGAGAGTTAATACAAAGCCAAACAAATTGTTGAACAGTTATGAACCTAAAGGCTGGAATAGTGCAGATGAAGTGTTGGGGGGGGGTCTCCATTTTGTAGATAGCTAGTAGGCATATCTTAGTTATATTTCAAAGGGCCTGTAGCTATACTAGTTTTGTTTTTTTTCCTCTGAGCCTGAAATCTGATATGCAGGTGGATCCAAGTTATTGTCTGGAGAGGTGATGTCATGGCTGGAAAAGGGACAGAAAGCTAAATCAGGGAAGAGAGTAGCTCCCTAATATGGGGATGGGGTATAAATATTATTGACTGTACAGGAGTCAGACGATAGCGCAGCAGGTTAAGCACAGGTGGCACAAAGCACAAGAACCAGCGAAGGATGCTGGTTTGAGCCCCAGCTCCCCACCTGCAGGGGAGTCACTTCACAGGCTGTGAAACAGGTCTGCAGGTGTCTATCTTTTTCTCCTCCTCTCTGTCTTCCCCTCCTCTCTCCATTTCTCTCTGTCTTATCCAACAATGATATCAACAACAATAATAAAACTACAACAATAAAAAAACAAGGACAACAAAAGGGAAAAATAAATATTAAAAAAGATCTTAGAAAAATATTGTTGACTGTAAACCCCATCTATTTGATTTGGTCTGGGGCCCATATTCAGCTTAGGAGCCTATGTGACCTCTGTATCCCTCTAGATCTGAGCTCACATTCTGTGGTCATTGGTAGGAACATTCCAAGCTGCCCTAATTTCAACCCATCTTCCTCAGGTGTAGCATAGAGTATGTTGTTCAGCCTCCCTATGGAGGATGGAACATTCTCTACCATTGTTGATCCAAATTGAGGGCAAGGTCCTATGGGGGCCCACAAGGGAGTCTATTTTGTTGTTCTTCACAAAGATGACTAGTATCAATGGAGGTCTAGGCCCGTCATGTCTGTGTGGTAATCTCAGGACTCCTGGAATAGGGCCCCAGCTGGTGGGGAGGACTGATAGTGACTAGAGTCATCATTAAAGTGTGCCAGTGTCTTGCCCTTATTCAGCGTTTGCAGTCCTTACTTTGCTAAGGTTAGCTTTGGAGTGAGTGAGAGAACTGTAATAGGAAGTAGGTGAGGAGGGTATCTAAGTCTAATTATATACTATCCTTTCTAATGTCGGGGATCCTTACGCCGGCCCTTGTGCTTTGCACTATGTGTGCTTAACCTGCTGTGCTACCGCCTGACTCCCTTCTCTGTCTTTTTTTATATGCAAAAGTCCTTCTGAAATGATGAAACTCCAGTGATGACCCAAACAATGAAGATAAATGGTAAATGGCTCAAGTCAAAATAATCCTGCAACTGCAAAGAACTTAAAAAATTTGAATTATGCATTGCAGAATATAAAATGATATGTTTGACTTTTATGTGTATCATACTACCTCTGATATGTAGACATATGTGCCAATTTTAGCATCTGGAATTTTTTGAGACAGGGTCTGACCTAATTTAAAGTTCTCATGTAGTGTTCCTCAGCCCAGACCATCCTCATATTTTGCCAGGACTATACTCCCCACTTAACGTCAAGAGTAGCCCCCAAGTTATTCTCTTGGCTCCCGTTATGATACGAATCCAGAGCAGCTGCACAGGGCTGTCAGGTGTCCACATGGCTTCTCCCTTAAAGGATATTTCTTGCTTTATGCTCTATGTTTATATTTTAAAGTCACTGTCAGTATTTCCCCCTGTTGCTTCTCATTGTCTGCATTTTCCTGCCTCTTCTCTACAGATTGTTTTATGTCCTTTTTTTTTTTTTCTCTTGGATTTAGCATTAGTTGAACTGACTTTCATATTTTGGTCAAAGGAGAGTAAGGATTTCTTTAAATTAAATAGGATATGTAGACACGAAAGAGTTTGGAAGTTTATCAAATGAGGAATACTCTTTGGTTTTTATTATTAATAGCTTGTTGCAAGATTGTAAGATGACAACATATAGTTCCACACTACACTCTCCACCAAAGTTCTATCTTCCCACACTTCCACCTCCTAAAGATGACCACCAGCGTTCTCACAGGTCTTTAAAACAGTTTTCTTACTTCTGCTTTTATTCACTCATTCATTCATTCACTGGCAAGTTCATGTGAATCAGATCTCTAGGTTCCACATATGAGTGAAAACATCTGGTAGCTGTCTTTCATCTCTTTAATTATCTCACTAAGCATCATCTCCTCCACTTCCACCCATACTCACAGAGAGATTCTTCTTCTAGTGTTTGCCCTTCTTCTGTAGCCAGTCAACAGCATCAGGTTGAGCCTGATGTAAAGTTTCGAGACCTCCTTTGAATCTGGAGAGGTGGCAGTCGTTGACTATGTGGGTCATAGTCTGTCTGGAGCCACAGGGGCAGTTCGGGTCGTCTCTGGCTCCCCAGCGATGGAACATAGCGGCGCACCGGCCATGGCCTGTTCGATAGCGATTGAGGAGGGCCCGATCATAACGTGCTAGGTCAAAGCCGGGTGGACGCTTGCAGGGGTCTGTGATGAGGTGTTTGTTCTTGACCTCAGCTGACTGCCAACTCTGTTTCCAAGAGTCTGGAACAGAGATGTTCAGTGTAGGCGTAGGGGACCAGATTGGGTGACGAGACGTCAAGCGTTGGACAGGGTGGGCGAAGATCTCCGCGTATATTGGCAGGTCCGGTCGAGCGTAGACGTGGGAAATGAACTTAGATGATGCTGCATCCCGACGAATATCTGGCGGGGTGATGTTGCTAAGAACTGGCAGCCATGGAACCGGGGTGGAACGGATGGTTCCAGAAATTATCCTCATGGAGGAATATGATTTGGAATCGACCAAGTGGACATGGGGGCTACGGAACCATCCTGGGGCACAGTATTCTGCAGTGGAATAGCATAATGCCAGAGAGGATGTTCATTAATCCTTTCTTAAATAAAAAATTAAAAAAAAATAAAAAAATAAAAAATAAGAATGAGTTCTGGGGTGATGTTATCATAGCCAGCAGCTGTTCCTGGTTTAACCCTCTTCAAAGCGTCTTCCAGTTCAGACAGTGTAAAGGGAGAGAGTTTTGGAGATGGACAAGATAACCGGAAGTGGGATGACCACTCATGGGAAATTTCTCTTTTCCAGACTGGGTCGATCTTAGCACGTCCAACTTGAGTTAGGTGACTGGCCACTGAGTTTGGAGATACGGGAGGATGGGAGACGGGAGGGGGTTGGCTACCGGCACCCAGTCTGTGAAGAAGCTTCCAGGCCTTCCTACTTGAGTGGGTGAAGTTCAGACTTTCCGTGAGTTGTTGCCAGCAGGCTTGGCGTGCTACATCCAGGGAGGCAATGAGATGGTCAGCCACATCTGGGTCACCCGACTCATCATACTGCTTTAGTAGTTGCTCGCATTCAGCATCAAGACAAGGTGTATAGTTAGCACGTCTCCCACGAGGAATGGCTTGGGAAGCTGCTTTGAAGATGGCTTGGCGGAAGCGCCTGTAGGAATCTTCAGAGGGGATAGAGTTAATTGGAATTGCAGGAATAGATTTGTTGGTAAGATCACTGAACAGACGCCAGTTTGCTTTCCGAAAGTTCCATCTTAGTTTCTCCGAGCACAGAATCAGTGGGAGCTGGAGACCAATGTGGATGATAGCTGGGCGGTGATGACTGTGCGGGAAGATCTTGAGAACTTGTCTGGTAGCGGGAAAGGCTTGGCCGTTGACTGTGCTAATCCAGCACAGGTCGGGTGACGAGTCTTTATTCCATCTAGCACTGTGAAAAGAGCCTGGCTGTTTGGGATCGTATAATAGGGAGAGGTCATTCGCTGAAGCCCAGTCGGCTAAGATAGAGCCGTCAGCACGAGTGGAGGAATATCCCCAGTCTTGGTGATGACTATTAAAGTCTCCAACGTAAACGGCTGGGTGATTCAGGCTAGGCAGGACCTCGTTATCCCATGAGGCACTGGGAGGCTTATATACGTTGACGAGCTGAATAGTACCAATAGTAATGGAGTTGTAGAAGGTCGAAGAGGCCGTGTGGTAAATGTCCGCAAGATATGATTTGGCGTAGATGGCTCGGCCGTGTTTAGGATGGAGATTATAGCATATTAAATCAAATCCACTGATGGTGAATCGAGCAGCTTCATCGACTGCTATATGTGTTTCTTGTAGGCAGATAACATCTACCTGATGCTGAATCGCCAATTGACCAATAAGAATGTGTTTGGCAAAGGACAGCCCCTCAACATTAAGTTGGAGGACTCGAAGAGCAGGACCAACAGCTTGAAAGCTGGCAGGAGCTGCTTGTTGCTGGCTTTGAAAGTGACTGGGATCCATGTGGATTCAGTCGGCTAGGAAGGATCGTCAGTTTCCCCAATGAATGGGTATTCATGAGATGCACCACGGGAAGGTCGATCCAATGCATCGGAAAAGATAAAGAATAGGAAAGCTATCAGGGGAGGGAATGGGATATGGAATTCTGGTGATGGGAATTGTGTGGCGTTGTACCAGTCTTATCCTATGGTTTTGTCAATGTCTCCTTTTTATAAATAAATAATAATGATAAACTATGAAGAACAGTGATTGAGTTTACACATTTCAGATCTAATCCCAGCATCGAAATGACTGCTGTGTTTCAGCAAAATACTGATTTCCTTTCCCGTATCAGGGGTTAACATTTTATCTGAGAAGAGTCCTCCAGGCACTGACTTAGGCTTTAATTATACATTAAGCCTGAAGTAATCAAACATCTGTTTTAATTGTTCTAAATTCTACCTTCCTTTCTTTTCTTCTTTTCACAAAAGCATGTTTTAGCTCTGGCTTACGATGATGCTGGGATTGAACTTGAAACCCTGGTGTCTCAGGCATGAAACCTGAAAGTCTTTTGCATGATGATTGTGCTACATCCCATTCTCTGAGTCTACAAGAGGGAGTGTGGGGGAGGGGAGAAGAGATGAAGTCAAGGAATTTTAGCCTTCCTGTCTTTGTGTTCAAGGACTCTTATTACTATAGTTAATATCGGTTACTAAATGACCTATATTTCCCTGAAAGACACCTCCTGGAGGGTTTAGCTCAACTGTGTACAGAAATGATGGTGGTTAACCCAAGTTGGTTGGGGCAGGGTGGGTAGGCACAGAATCATTTGGTGGGTGAACATAGAAGTATATTCCTGTAATATTATGATCTTGGAAGCTGCTATTAAATCACTAATAAGATATATTTTAAAAACCAAGACATGTAAATAGATAAATGATAGTTCCTATTTCTGTAGGTTGATTTTAAAATTATATCTTTGTGAATAGGAGAAACTACAAATCATCCTAGGTATGTTTTATAAAATCTTTCTCACTTGCAAGTAAAATGGACTACGGCAGTTGAGATAATTAAGGTTCACAGACTGACTTTCCTAGCACCATTCTGGAAGATAACATTCTAGGATACAATGTGAATTCTTTGGGGAAAGGTAATATATCCTATTCATCAGTTTGCCCATCACTTGGAATATCTGCTCACTTATAGTAAGTGTTCCAGAGTGTGTGATGAATGAGTGAGTGAAACAAAACAGATTCATTATATAAACAAAAGTCTCTCTCTCTCTCTCTCTCTCTCTCTTTCTTTACAGAAGTAGAAGATCTTGGACATTTATTAGATGACCTTATAAAATTGGAGACATTGTATACACAGCAGCTGATGCAACAGGGGTGTTCTGGATTCTGCAAAACCACATGCAGGACCCTGATTGCTATGTGTTTTAAAACCAAAATCATACTTTATCCTTTTAAACGGTGAAAAACCACTGTGAATATCACCTACCAGCCTGAATATCTATCCAAACTGGCAAGAGTGAGCGGAACTTCATTTTAATTTATGGAGAACTGACAAGGTTTCCCTCTCATATGTAAGTTGTATCAGTACAGAGGGCTATGATCATGGCAACAGCTGTACATGTTCATATGTGACTCAGGCCATAACAGAATTTTTTCAAGTATCTAAGAAATTGCTGAATCATATTCTCAATCATCAGTGTCTTGTCTAAAGGTCATTAGGCAAAAAATTAAGCAAGAAAATGCTCCGTTTCTTCTATAGCAGAGACCTTGTTTCTAAATGTCAATGGAATTATCTGAAAGTTGCGTTATTGTTTGTGGGGATTCACAAATCTCATGCTGTCTGGTATCAGTTCCAATGAGATAACAAGAAATGTTAAGTAGGTTAATACTTCACCTCTAAACCTCTCTCTCTCTCTCTCTCTGTCTCTCTCTCTCTCTCAATGCTGTTGAGAGTGGTTTACAATGTAGTTGTAAGTAGGTTAATACTTAACGTTAATACTTGAGAGTGAGTGGTTTACAATGTAGTTATAAGTAGGTTTATACTTCACCTCTATACATCTCTCTCTCTCTCTCAATGCTGTTGAGAGTGAGTGGTTTACAATGTAGTTGCTGACACAGGTGTACAGTTCCTCACCTCATAGTGAGGCTCCTTGCAGAACACTCCCACCATGTGGGTCCTTCTACATCATCATACGTCAGTCTTCCAGGGTGCTCTCCGCTTCTTGCTTTCAGCCCTTTGCTTTGGTGTAATACACCAGATGAGGCAAAGGAGATGATTTAGCATTTTAACAGCAGAGTATGTATATTCATCTGTTGTTGGACATCTGCGCTGCTTCCAGACTTTGGCTATGAAACATAAGCCACTAGGGAAAGCTAGAAACAGGCTGGTAGTATGACTCTACCTGCTAACACCATGTCCAGCAGAGAAGCAATTATAGAAGCCAGACCTTCCACCTTCTGCACCCCATAATGACCGTGGGTCCATGCTCCCAGAGGGATAAAGGGTAGGGAAATTTCCAATGGAGGCAATGGGACACAGAACTCTGGTGGTGGGAATTATACCGCTCTTATCCCACAATCTTGTCAATCATTATTAAATCACTAATAAAAAAGTAAAATAAGTTGTGCTTCTAAGAAATAGGTGTACATAGATTTCTTCTTATGGGTATTTTTTTGTTCTTCCTTTCTGTCTTTAGAAAGGAAGAAAGAAAGTAGAAAAATGGTCACTGGAGCGGTGGATTCACCTTCATGCAGGCACTGTGCTCAGTGGAAAACCCTGCTGGTTAAATAAATAGATACATGAACTAAAGAGAATTGAGGTGCTGGGGGAAATACTGGAATCCACATATAGGTATGAAATACTGTCATCCAAAGTATACAAAGAATTCTTCAAAACCCAAGAAGAAAAGGACTGAATACAAACTGGGGAAAAGATCTGAATAGATACCCAGCCCAGTGAAGACACACAGATGGCAAATATGAGTTTGAAAATCATGACACTTGGGAATTGCAAATGGAAGCAACGAGTCATTGTTACACAACTATTGGAACAGTGAAATTTCAAAACACTGGTAACACCACTTCTGTCAAGCAAGTAAAGAACAGAACACTCACTTACTGCTGGTGAAATATAAAATGCAACTGCAACTTTACAAGATAGCTGGCAACTTTTTAAAGAAAGCAACCTGAAATTCACATTATGATCTAGCCATCCTGCTCCTTGGCATTTACCCAGATGAGTTGAACATTTAAAATCCATATAAAAACCTTTATATTAATGTTTACAGGAGTTTTATTCATGCCTGCCAAAAGTTAGAAACAACTGAGAAATGTTTGGATGTGCGAATGTATAAATAAATTGCAGTGTACCTGCATAGTGGGACACTGAGTATTCATTTATTTTAGAAAGTGAAGTTCTCAATTGCTATGAGAGGACACAGAGTAACCTTAATTGCATGTTTCAAGTGAAAGGAGTCAGTCTAAAGAAAGATGTTATATGATTCCCATAATAAGACATTTTGGAAAAGGTAAAACTATAAGGGAAATGCAAAGGTCACTTGTTGCTGGTAACTCAAAGGCATTGAAGGACAGATGAATAAAGAGATTAAGGGACTTTTTTTTTTTTTAGGGCAATGAGCCTATTCTGTGTAGGACTGTAATGGTATCAACATTTTACAAAACTCACTGAACTGTACAGCCCTTTTTTTAGGCCTCTCTAGGATCTTGCCCTCACTGTAGACTAGCAGTGGTGAGGACTGCCCCACTCTCTGAAGGGAGGCTGTGCAAGCCTACTCTACCACTCGGAGAAAACTTGTTCTGAGATGAATGCAGCCTAGAATGTTACCAGCTGTGATCAGGGACTGTGAGCTCAGACTGACTGACAGGGACTCAGAGGTCACACAGGCTCCTGTGCTGAATATGAATGGATGTGGGCCTGGGTCAGATAACAGGGGCAAACAGTTAATGTTATTTATATATTTTCTTCAAGTTTGGGAGCTACTCTCTACCCTACTTCGGCTTTCAGGTTCTCTTCTGAACTCTGACACCATCTTTCCACACAATGTTGTCAGTCTATCTCCATGTTAACTATCAAGCTCCAGCAGTGATTACTAAAGTCATGGGCCACTAGGAATTTATGTTAAATAGACTTCCTAGCTTCTTTCCATCCTAAAGTCTCTATTGCTATCTGCTCTAGTCCTAATTTTTGGTTCCTACTTAATAAAAAAATATATCAATGTGTCCTGGAGCCCTGCTTCCCTAGAGCCCTGCCCCACTAGGGAAAGACACAGGCTGGGAGTATGGATCAATCTGTCAACACCCATGTTCAGCGGGGAAGAAATTACTGAAGCCAGACCTCCCACCTTCTGTATCCCACATACTCCCAGAGGGATAAAGAATAGGGAAGCTATCAGGGGAGGGGGTGGGATATGGAGTTCTGGTGGTAGGAACTGTGTGGAATTGTACCCCTCTTATCCTATGGTCTTGTCGGTATTTCCATTTTATAGATAAAATTTATTTTTTAAAAATTTTCCTGCTTTATATCTTACCACCTTTCAGCCACCAAGTTCCAGATGATACTATGATTCTAACCTGACTTCCCTGGGAAGATGACCTCACTGGTGTTCCTCCCCTCCCCAGAGTCCTGCCCCACTAGGGCAAGACAGAAACAGGCTGGGGGTGTGGATTAGCCTGCCAACACCCATGTCCAGCGGAGAGGCAGTTACAGAAGTCAGCACTCCCACCTTCTGCACCTCATAAAGAATTTGGGGCCATGCTCCCAGAGTGGTAGAGAATAGGGGAAGATAACCAGAGGGCTCTGAACCCCAGTTCCATCAGGACCTGAAGTGTTTATCACCAGAAATCTTGTTTTTGTACCATCACAGGAGGAGAAGCAAGTCTGGAAAACACCATAAGAAGCCTGGCAATTTCCCTTATCAGAGAGAAGGGGGAAGAAGTACACTCAGTAATAGGTGCAGGTGTGACTTAGAAAGGAAATGATGGCAGGATATATGAATGAAATATAACTATATAGGTATATAGCCATACTTACCAAGTCAACCCAGACTGTGACAGTGGAAGGGCTACGGTGAATTTCCAGTGGAGGGGAGGAAGACTCACACGCCGATGGTGGAAACACTTTGGAATCATACCGCTATTATCGAATCCTTTTAGAAATCAATATTAAATCACTAACAGAACAGTGAAAAACAAACAAGCAAATGAACAAAGAAGTTGTGGTACATGTTCACAGGGGAAGAGCATTCATTCAGCCACGAGAGATTACTATAGCTTCTCTTTGGCCCCGTCCTGGATGGAACTCGATGAAATCACACGAAGCGCAATAAGCCAGAGGAGATGGGACAACACTGGCTGATCTCACTTACAGTTGGAGCTTAAGAAACTAGACTCAACTTGGACTATCTGCGCGAGGAGTCGCATATTATTTTATTAACAATTACAGACAGGAAAAACACAAGGTGGGAGTTGAACTAGGTGTGGCTTGTTGCAGCCGTGCTTAAGGACTCTGCAGGAGGGGTAGTGGGTTGAGTGGGTGTTGGGGACCCAGTGCAACATGACGAACAAGCACTTAAGAGGGGGGCGGGCAGTAGCGTGCCAGGTTAAGCGCACACAGTACGAAATGCAAGACCCCCACAAGGATCTCGGTTTGAGCCTCCAGCTTCCTGCCTGCAGGGGGTGGGGAAGCTTCACAGGTGGTGAAGCAGGTCTGCAGGGGTCTTTCTCCCTCTCTATCTCCCCTCCCCTCCTCTCAGTTTCTTTCTGTCCAGTCCAATAAAGTGGGAAAAAATGGCTACGAGAGGCAGTGGATTTATAGTACCAGAATCAAGACCCTGGTGGTAAAAAAAAAAAGTTGGCAGTGGGAGTGGTGTGCGGATAACTACCGTGGAAAGATAAGAAATCGTACCTATGTGGCAACAACTTTCTTGTAAACCATTATTTACCGGATAAAATAATAAAAATAGAATCAATAAACATGTTGTTTGAGGATTGATTCCCAAACCTGAAGTCCTATGAGGTTTTGGTTGGTTGACTTCCAGAGTTGACATAACATTTCAGCATCCTTAGCTGAACTGCTGGAATGGAATCATCTCATTCAGAAGTTGAAAAATAAGAACAGAAGGGAAAACACAAAGCAGAATGGGGACTGGAGTTGTTGCATTGCACCAAAGTAAGATTCTGGGGTGGGTGTGGGGTAGGGTTCAGGTCCTGGAACACGATAGTGGAGGAGGACCTCGTGGGGGCTAGAGTGTTATGTGGAAAACTGAGAAATGTTACATATGGACCAAGTACTGTATCTTATACTGTCGACTGTAAACCATTAGTCCCCCCCCCCCAAAGAAAAAAAATAGGGGATGGGTGGTGGCACATCAGGTTGAACGCACATGTTACAATGCTCACAGACCTGGGTTCAAGCCCCAGTCCCCATCTGCAGGGAGAAAGCTTTGTGAGTGGTGCAGCAGTGTTGCAAATGTCTCTCTGTCTCTCGCCCTCTCTATTATCCCCTTCTGTCTCAATTTCTGGTTGTGTCTATCAAATAAATAAATATAATACAAAAAAATTAAACAAAATAAAGTAAGGGAGCCAGGCAGTGGCACACCTGGTTGAGTGTACACATTACAGTGCACGAGGACCTGGGTTCAAGTCCCTGGTCTACACCTGCAGGCATAAAGCTTCATGAGTAACGAAGCAAGGCTGCAGGTGTCTCTCTGTCTCTCTCCCTTTCTATCCCTTCCCCTCTCAACTTTTCTGTCTCTATCCAATAATAAAAATAAAATTAAAATACAGTATCTGAAAATAATAAGTAAACAACCGTCTGGCGAATCTGGTATCCCGTGTTAATAACCATCAGCTTTTTAAATAGTAAAGGAGATGTTAGGGGGGAACCAACTTCAGCTCCAGGAGATCGTCCACTTATTTCCCCAGACACAGAGAAGGAGCAAAAATGAGCTGGTGACAAATTATGGGTTTTCTTTGTTAATGGTTTTCAGTCTATCCCAGCTTCCTTAGCAATGTTTCAGTATGAAAGAAACAGTTATCTTACAAGACCTCAGCCTGAGTCCTAGAGAGTGACAATGTCAGAGGTGAATAAAAAAATTAAACAAAATAAAAATCAGAAACAGTTTCTCACAGGGCTATCAAACTGGGGATAAGTTTCTGAGTCCCACAGACACCCTTCTCAGAGCAGTAAAATACAGGATGTGTGAAGTCCTCGCCCTAACGGATGGTTCACTTCTGTCATCCTTTATCCTATAACCTGACGGGTAGGATTGGAATTTCCCTACAAGAGCGAGGTTTATACTTTCATATCGTTCATCTATTCTCTCAGTTGTGAGGAGGAGATACTCATTGGGGTATTTCGTACGTGGAACAATAAAAGCTTAATTACTCACAAAGTGCAATGGTGTAAGATGTTTGTTAATTGTATCCAAGACAGAATTCTTTTTTTGTATTTATTTATTTATTTTCCTTTTTGTTGCCCTTGTTTTTTTTCATTGTTGTTGTAGTTATTATTGTTGTTGTTGTTGATGTCGTCATTGTTGGATAGGACAGAGAGAAATGGAGAGAGAAGGGGAAGACAGAGAGGGGGAGAGAAAGATAGATACCTGCAGACCTGATTCACTGCAGGTGAAGTGACTCCCCTGCAGGTGGGGAGTTCGGGGCTCAAACCCGGATCCTCCGGTCCTTGTGCTTTGAGCCACATGCGCGTAACTCGCTATGCTACCGCCAGACTCCCCCAAGACAGAATTCTTAATGACTATGTAGTTGCTTTCCCATTCTCAGCCTTCTGAAGCAAACATCTGGACAGGATTACAAATTCCGTGTGGGTAAAACTAAGCCCTCTATTGGCTCTTTCCCAGCGATGTGCTTAAGGTTCCAGGCACAATACAACTTTCTCTGTCCTGGAACTTCACATCAAGAAGAGAAGAAGACTCAGGAGAAACAAAACGTGCCCCAATATCTCCCAGACTTCAGAATTCACCACTTTCCCCGGTGTGTGTTCTCACTGCCAGTACTCTGGCCCCATTACTATAGATTCTGAACCTAAATTCTGCACAGTTCCAGGAAACTGGCATTTTTACAGGCCCCTACACTACACACACACACACACACACACACACACACACCAAAAATATCTCAGCCATATAATTTTTCAAGCACACCTTGAGGAACACAGTCCTGGTCGCCTTTGAGTGTTCTGGGTCATTGTTCACACAGCCATCTTCATTAAGTCCCACACTCTCACACCACACTCTGGGCCAATTAATCTGATTTCTCTAATCATTCACTCTTCAAAGTGGCGAGAGATTTCTCAGAAACCACTTTGGTTTTTGGAGAAGTAGAATAACTACATCAACAATGATTTTATTTTTGTCATGTAGGCTGAGGATAATATTAACCTTTTGTTGTCTGATTGGAGGCCACTATTTAGCCTAAAAGGGAATGCCATTAAAATGACCAGGGTATCTGGTTTGCTTGTTTTCCAAACAGAAGATTTCAACCAGCCTGGACAATTTTGATATCCAACTATAAAGCAGAGGCTTTAAAATATCTTTGCCCCTCAAGTTTTCTCTTTCTCTCTCTTTTATTCTTTCTTTCTCTCTTTCTTTCTTTCTTTCTTCCTTCCTTCCTTCCTTCCTTCCTTCCTTCCTTCCTTCCTTTCTTTCATTCCTCCTTTCTCTCTCTCTCTCTCTTTCTCTTTCTTTCTTTCTAGGGCCATGAACCCTTTCTGTTGCTTTGAAGGAACTTCCTTCTTTGCAGCCATGAAAACACCATGTTTACAAATGCAAGAGAGGCCAGGGGAGGAAATATTCAGTAGAAAAAGTACAGAAATATCTCGCCAGCCTCTGAATATTGTGAGACAGCAAACTGACTGGATGTTGTGAAATAGTGCAGAAAGCATTCTGGATGTTGATGGTGACACAGGTCAGTAATTCTCTTCAGACTGGGAGTGATACTCCTGCTAGAGCGTAAAAAGGAAACAGGAAGTTTAGACACTCTCCTGTTGCAGAGGACAAGCTTAGTATTTGCTCCGCTGATAAATCAAAGCACTGGCCAGTATAAGAATAGATTATACCCATTCACTCTGCACTGATCAAATAGGATATATAACTAAAAATCCTATCAAAATATCTAAACATCAAGTTTTATTTATGTATTTTTAATTGGGGAGTTTTTTCTCTGGGGTGTTCTTTCCCTGACATTGACTTCAATAGACAAAATTTTTTTTTTAATTTCTATTTTTAATTTGACAGGACAGAGAAAAAATTGAGAAGGGTGAGGAGATATTGAGGGAGAGAAAGATAGGCACTTCACTGCAGGTGTAGTGTCCTCCCTTCAGGTGGGAAGTGAGGGATGAAATCTGAATTCATACACGTGGTGAACATGGACTTAACCAGCTGCACCATAGCCTGGCTCCCTCAACTGACTTTTACAGCCTGTTCACTCAAGGACCGTCCCTCATCCTTTATGATACATACGGGTTGTTATCCGATCATATGAGTAGTAATAGGAGCATCATCATGGTGACTCTCTTAAAGCTTAGACCAGGAGAACAGAAGCAACTGGTGGCACAGCTATATGCAAATAATGTCAAAGGACATAAATTATGGTGAGGTTGTGTATGATACAGCAAATCCTTGGGATTTTTCAAAGTTAACCCAATTGCCAAATAATGTGATTATAGCAATAACTATCTATTGCCTTCTTAAACCCTAAGACAGCAGGAACCTCCCACCTTACCTATAAAGTCTATATTCCCCCAGTCCTGGAACATCTAGGGTAGGGCTCACTTTCCTGCATGCTTCTCTCAATTCATAATAAATGATATTGCATCTGTCAATCCCAACCTAATCAACACAACAAGTACCACCTCAGTATACTTCACTTCAGACTGTGTCCAGAGACATCAGGCATGGGATGTCAACCCTTCAGCCTCATTACTCAGGTGAGACCTTTATTTTTATAGGATTCTCTAATTCTAACCCAGGTGGTTCACTTCCTAACAAAGTTCTAAAACCTAGATATAGACCAGGTCCCATGAGATAGGGCATATGTTCACATGTATCCATAAATTAGGGCAAAATATATACCTGAAAACAAAAGTATGTAATAGTCTGCAGTGAGTTAGTATGAAGTTCATAATGAAATAGTGTCCACTTAGACTTAGATACCCTCCTCACCTACTTCCTATTACACTTCCCTCACTCACTCCTAAGCTAACCTTATCAAAGTAAGGAAGCAAAAGCTGAATAAGGGCAAGAGACCAGCATACTTTAATGATGACTCTTTAGTCACTATCAGGCCACCCCATCAGCTGGGGACCTAGTCAGGGAGTCCTGAGATTCCCACACAGACATGATGGGCCTAGACCTTGAATAAATCCCTCTCCCCTATGTTACCAGTCATCTCTATCTGGAACAATACAATAGACCCCTTTGTGGGCCCCCATAGGACATTGCCCTCAACATGGATCAACAACAGTAGAGAATGTTCCATCCTCCATAGGTGCCAGTCCCTGTTCAGGGCGCCATTATGCTGGGCTAGCTTCGCAGGCAGGAGAGAGACAACCAGGGACTCATGGCTGAGCTGGGAATGCAGTTCAGTCTTTATTGATGAGCGGGGAGGCAGTTCAACAATCTAATCTCTTCTAAATCTCTCTTCATTAGAAAACCCTGTCTTTTATGTCTCCTGAGGCAGAAATGTCAGGAAGAGGAAGTACATAGGATAGGATAGGGGGTGGGGAGAAGGAAAAAGCATGCAAAACAGTGAGGATTAAGCCAATGCCCTGGAGGCAGGGCGGTGCTTAGTTAACAGTGGTTATGTAAATAGAACACAGTACTAAGCAGGGGGGATTAAACCAATGAAACAGAAGGGGTCTTAGAAGCAGAATTTAAAAGCAGACCAACAAGTAGGGAGGCTGAACAACATACTCTATGCTACACCTGAGGAAGATGGGTCCTGAAATTGGGGCAGCTTGGAATGTTCCTACTCGTGACCACAGAATATGAGCTCAGACCTACAGGGATGCAGAGGTCACACAGGCTCCTAAGCTGAATATGAGCCCCAGATCACATAAAATCGATGGGGTTTACAGTCAACAGTATTTATACCCCTTTCCCATATTTGGGAGCTACTTTCTTCCCTGATCCAGCTTTCTGGTCCTTTGTCCAGCCATGGCATCATCTCCCCAGACAATAACTTGGATCCACTTGCATATCAGATTTCAGGCTCAGGGGAAAAAAAACAAACTAGTATAGTCATGGGCCCTTTGGAATATAACAAATAGGCCTACTAGCTATCTATAAAATGGAGACCCCCCCCCCCAACTCTTCATTTGCACTATTCCAGCCTTTAGTTTCATGATTAGTCAACAACTTGTTTGGCTTTATATATTAACTCTCTTCTCAGCCACCAGGTTCCAGATACTACCATGATGCCAACCAAACTTCCCCATACAGACAACCCCACCAATGTGTCCTGGAGCCCCACTTCCCCAGAGCCCTGCCCCACTAGGGAAAGAGAGAGACAGATTGGGAGTATGGATCCAACTGTCAATGCCCATGTTCAGCGGGGAAGCAATTACAGAAGCCAGACCTCCCACCTTCTGCATCCCACAATGACCTTGGGTCCATCCTCCCAGAGGGATAAAGAATAGGAAAGCTGGGGAGTCGGGCGGTAGTGCAGTGGGTTAAGCGCAGGTGGCGCAAAGCACAAGGACCGGCATAAGGATCCCGGTTCGAGCCCCCAGCTCCCCACCTGCAGGGGAGTTGCTTCACAGGCGGTGAAGCAGGTCTGCAGGTGTCTATCTTTCTCTCCTCCTCTCTGTCTTCCCCTCCTCTCTCCATTTCTCTCTGTCCTATCCAACAATGACAACAATAACTACAACAATAAAACAACAAGGGCAACAAAAGGGAATACATAAAATAAATATTTAAAAAAAAAAAGAATAGGAAAGCTATCAGGGGAGGGGATGGGATGTGGAGTTCTGGTGGTGGGAATTGTGTGTCGTTGTACCCCTTTTATCCTATGGTTTTGTCAATATTTCCTTTTTACGAATAAAAATTAAATAATGAATTAAACAATAGGTACGTCACCTGTGGCCCTAGTCAGGGAATCCTGGGATCCCCACACAAATATGATGGGCCTAGACCTCTAACAGATCCCTCTCAATGCCACTACTGGTCACTGTCATTAAGAACATCATCATAAGCTCTCTTTTGGCCTTCCCAAGACCTTGCCCTCACTGTAGAGCAGCAGTGGTAGAGACGGCCCCACTCTCTGAAAGGAAATTGGGTCATCTTGCCCTGCCACTCAAGGAAGATGGGTCCTGAAATGAAGGCAGCCTGGAATGTTCCCTGCTGTGGCCATGAACTATAAATGCAGACTGACAGGGACTCAGAGGTTACACAGACTCCTGTGCTAAATAGAAATATGTATGGGCCCTGGGTCATGTGGATAAACTAAACAGTTGTATTCACAGATTATTTTTTTCAAGATTGGGAGATATTTTCTCCCCTAATCCAACTTGCTAGCCTTTTTCTGTACTCTGACACCATCTTCTCAGATAATATTTTTGTCCAACTCCATGTTAGCTATCAAACTCAAGCCAAAACTGAGCCCCTAGGAGCATGCCTAAAATGGGTTTCCTAGCTTCTTTTCACCCTAAGGTCACTATTCTCATCTGCTCTGTTCCTACTTTTGGTTTCCTGTTCATTAATCATTTTTGTCCTGCTTTATATCTTGCTGCCTTTCAGCCACCAAGTTGCAAATGCTGCTGTGATTCCACCCTGACTATCCTGGGCAGACAACCTCACCAAAAAATCAGTCTTGGAACCCCACCTCCCCAGAGCCCTGCCTGACAAGGGAGAAATAGATTGGGAGTGTGGATCCACCTGCCAACACCCATATCCAGCAGAGAAGGAATTAAAGAAGGCAGAACTCCCAACTTCTGCACTCCAAAAAGAGTTTTGATCCATACTCCCAGTGAGAGGAGAAATAATAATAAGGGAAGATGACCAGAGGGCTCTGAACTTCATTTCCGTCAGGACCCAGAGAAAGAAGAGGACAAGAGGGAAGAGCATTTGGGTGTAACCATAGGTGAATGTGTGACTTGGAAAGGAAGATGGGACCTTAATAAAAGGAGAGGGTGGATATAGGGGCCAGGTGGTGGTGCACTTAGTTGAGCGCACATGTTACAATGTGCAAGGATCCAGATTTGAGCCCCCAGTCCCCACCACAGAGGGAAAGCTTTGCAAATGGTGAAGCAGGGCTGCTGGTGTCTCTCTTTCTCTCTCTCTTTCTATCTCCCCTACCCTCTCAATTTCTGACTGTATATACCAATAAATAAAGATAATAAAATAGATTAAAAGGGCAAATATAAACAGATGGTTGGTTGTAGAAATAATAATTAACTCTACAAACCTGAGAGAACTGTTGTAGCTTCCAATGGAGAGAGTAGGGATTCAGAACTCTGGTGGTGGGAATGGCAGGGAGTTGTACCCCTGTTATCTTTTAATTTTGTAGTTCAGTGTTAAATCACTAATAATAAATAAATTAACTAAAATAAAGATAAGCCAATAAAGTTACTGATAATAAAGCAAGTAAAAAAAGGAAATCAGAAGAGGAATATCTGGCCTTGTCATTTGTGCTCTGATGCAAGACGACATTTCAGTGGATCTCATCAAGGTCAAAGACGGAAGCGAGCAAAGTTGATGAGTCTTTGTGGACTCAGTGTGATGTTTCCCTTAGCAACTAACATGGGAGGCGGAGGGACCGGAGATGAGGAATGCTCCTCTCCCATGTCACCCCCAACTGATTAAACAGGCTTTCAGACAATCAGTGCTGATGGCACAGGGACGTTGCTAAATGGGATGGGAGGGGGAAATGAGGGTGGCGGGGGGAGAAACAGAATGACTGCATAAACACCATGAAGTTTAAGAGAAAGAAAACACAGTGGAGGCACTCTCATTTAACATTCAAGTCTATTAGCTTCAATCCAGTCTAATTATCGTGTGCTGCAGTTAGGTGTCTGAGCGGTTTATTGAGGTAAAAGAACAGGGCCTTCTCGATGAGAAAGCGGCTAACAATTATCTTAGTAAACACCTAATGAGACGGGCACTGTGGTGGATCATGAAATTTCAAAGGCTGAAAACAATAGTTGGGATTTTGAAACCCTAAAGTACTATGACCTTCATTTGAACGTGTGTGAGAAGGTGTGACACTGTCACCTTCTTACTGGCACAGGCACACCGCTGGGGTGTCCTCAATGTTTTTAAGAAAAAAAAAAAATACCCCAACACTTTAAGCAGAGATGGGAACAACATGCCCACAAGCCACCACCCCCTGGATCCCTGACTCGTGTTGTGGTTTAAACACACGGCTTCCCATGACTTCTCCACATGCTGCCCATTTCTTAGACTTCGCACATAAACGCATTATTACTATTACTTAAAAGAAGCATTGTCATAGGAATGGAAACAAGAAATGTAAATTTTTATTATATTTCCACTGTTTCCTTCTTTAATATTCTTCCTTTCTTTATATAGATACAACTTCGGAAGCTATATAATTTTCTTTCTTTCTAAAAAAAAAATATCTTCTGAAGCAGTTACGGAAGCCAGAACTCCCACTTTATGCACCTCAAAAAGAATTTTGGTCCATATTCCCAGAGGGAGAGAAATGTTAGGGGAAGATGATCAGAGGGCTCAGAACTCCAACTCCATCAGGACCCGGAGAGAGAAGAGGAAAAAAAGAAGGACCTTCAGAAGCAGTCATAGGTGTAGGTGTAAATTAAAAAGGAAAAGAAGACAGGACCACAGAAAAAATGGGCAGATGTGTATAAATATAGGCAGATAATTATAGAAATAAGAGGCAGCCTATATTTATGACCTTGGGAGAACTTCTGATGTTTCCAGTGGAGGGAATGGTACACAGAACTCTGGTGGTAGGAATGGTGTGGGATTATACTCCTGTCAGCACATAGTAAGTCACTAATAAAATTAAATATATTCATTTAAATATATATACACCAGAGCATTACTCAGCTCTGGCTTACGGTGGGACAAAGGATTGAACTTGGGACTTAGGAGCCTGAGGCATGAGAATCTCTTTGTATAACCATTATGCCATACATCCCCAAATATATATGTATCATTAACATTTGTTACAAGACAGGAATACCAGTAACAGATTGCTAATTTTAGCTTGCTTGAGAATGTGTTTTCTTTTCTTTTCTTTTTCTTTAAATATTTGTTTACTTTTTCCTTTTGTTGCCCTTGTTGTTTTTCATTGTTGTTGTAGTTACTATTGTTGTTGTTATTGATGTCGTCGTTGTTGGATAGGACAGAGAGAAATGGAGAGAGGAGGGGAAGACAGAGAGGGGGAGAGAAAGATAGACACCTGCAGACCTGCTTCACCACCTGTGAAGCGACTCCCCTGCAGGTGGGGAACGGGGGGTTCGAAACAGGATGCTTATTCCGGTCCTTGTGCTTTGCACCATGTGCACTTAATCCCCAAGAATGTTTTTTTAATTATTATTTAATTTTTTATTTATTAAAAGGAAACATTGACTAAACCATAGGATAAGAAGGGTACAACTTCACACAGTTCCCACCACCAGAACTCCGTATCCCATCCCCTCCCCTGATAGCTTTCCTATTCTTTATCCCTCTGGGAGTATGGACCCAGGGTCATTGTGGGATGCAGAAGGTTAAAGGTCTGGCTTCTGTAACTGCTTTTTTTTTTTTTTTTTTTTACCAGAGCACTGTTCAGCTCTGACTTATAGTGGTGTGGGGGGGAGGGGTTGAACCTGGGATTTTGGAGCCTCAGGCATGAGAGTCTGTTTGCAGAGCCATTATGCTATCTACCCTCCACCCAAGAATGTGTTTTTCAATCCTTCACTTTAAAAGATAATTTCATAGACACCTAAATCTGGTCTAGTATGTTTTCCCTCTCTCTCTCTCTCTCAATACTTTAGATTATTTCTCTGCTCTCTTCTTGTTTCTATGGTTGAGACCAGGTGTCATTTAGGACTTATTTTTCACTTCTGAATTTTTCTTTGTTATGATTTTTGATAGTGAAAATTACATGCTAACTGCATTTTCATTTTGCTCCTTTAAAAACATTGTTCTGCTTTGTATTTTCGGAGTTTCTTACATCTGTGGTTTTGTGACATGTTTGCTTCTAGTGCTTGATAGTTACGGCTTGGACTGTTGTTCAGTTCTGTGTCTGTACACTGTGGAGGGGTTAATTCATTATCCATTAAGTCTGAGTAAAAACCAAGAAGCTCAGGACACTTTCATAATGGAGATAGCGTATATTAGAGAAGTGGAATTGTGACATAAATAAATGAGAAACTTCTGGGTTTTGATGCAACTTTGCTTTCTATACGTCTTTTCTGTTTGAGAGTCTCAGTTGGTATAAAACAAATTTATGGAAAAACATACAGGTTCTGACAGCATTGGGGAGGAATTAAATTAAATTTAATTTTCCACATTTTAACCATTTCCCAGTTCTCTCTATAGTTTTCTTCAGCTCACTTATCTTCATCCCAAACATCCTTAGTTTCTTTCTTTTTTAAAAATTTTTATTTATAAAAAGGAAATATTGACAAAAACCATAAGATAAGAGGGGTACAATGACACACAATTCCCACCACCAGAACTCCGTATCCCATCCCCTCCCCTGATAGCTTTCCTATTCTCTATCCCTCTGGGAGTATGGACCCAGGGTCATTGTGGGATGCAGAAGGTGGGAGGTCTGGCTTCTGTAATTGCTTCCCTGCTGAACATGGGTGTTGACAGGTGGGTCCATACTCCCAGCCTGCCTCTCTCTTTCCCTAGGGGGCGGGGCTCTGGGGAAGCGGAGCTCCAGGACATTTTGGTGGGGTCATCTGCCCAGGGAAGTCTGGTTGACATCATGGTAGCAATCTGGAACCTGGTGACTGAAAAAAAGAGTTAACATATAGAGCCAACCAAATTGTTGAGTAATCATTTTTATAAAATTGTTGCATTGTCTGCCCACAGGCTCAGGGATACATGGTCCCAAGAGATTACCTGGAGAGACCTGAATTAGGCGTCTAACACCCTGAAGGTATCTCCGCTTAATACGCAGGTGGACTGACCACTGGAGTACCTCATTAAGGGCCAGAGGCTTTGATAGAAAGTTTTACAATATGCCATATATTACAGGTTAGTAGGAGGAAGCAGTATAAGCAGTGAGGGTACCTGAGTACCTTAGGAAAGAGGGAGCATTAATTGGGGGCCAGAGCTCAGGGGCAGGAAGCAATAATTGAACCTAAGCATTCCAGATCCCATCTCCATGTTCTTATGGTGGCTGCACCTCAGTGCATTACTGATTCTCTGTACCATATCCTCAGCCAACTTCCCCAGGGGCTTTTGCTTCCTGGAAACATTTGCCACCAACCCCCATCCGTGTTTAGGGAGGTTACAGATGAGTTTACTGGGTGCAGACAGTCTTCCAAGCACTGGGTTAGGTATTAAGTAAACATCAAGCCTGAAATCATCAGGTATCTAGTTGGAATGGGCTGTTACATATAACAAAAACTTTATAACGAATAGTACGAAGAGGCCTGGTGGTGACACACCTTGTTGAACACACATGTTACAATGCACAAGGACCTGGGTTCAACCCCTGGTCCCCACCTTCAGGGAGAAAGCTTTGTGAGCGGTGAAGCAGGTCTGCAAGCATCTCTCTGTCTCTCTCCCTCTCTATGTCCCCCTTCCCTCTCCGTTTCTGGTGGTCTCTATCCAATAAGTAAACAAAGATAATTTTAAAAATGTAAGAAAGGAATAGTAAAGGCCTGGCTTGTTTTTAGACTTGACATAAATCAAGTTTAATAAATAAAGGACAAAATGACTGGTAGTAAAATGATCCCAGAGTGGATAAGAAGCGAGCGTTCTTCACCACTTGTTTTCATGCAGCTACATGTAGCATTTGCTTTGCTCTCCCCACAGCTACTGGGATCAGCAGGAAAATCTCCGCGAAGTCTTATTGAAGGGAAATGATGAACAATTACAA
Organism: Erinaceus europaeus; assembly: GCF_950295315.1. Classification (NCBI taxonomy): domain Eukaryota; kingdom Metazoa; phylum Chordata; class Mammalia; order Eulipotyphla; family Erinaceidae; genus Erinaceus; species Erinaceus europaeus. Next base: position 8,319 of record NW_026648075.1, on the reverse strand, counting down.
ACAACTCATTTCTGGGCAAAATATGAGGTAGTAACTCCTTTTCTTGCTTTACCTGATTATATATATATTCTATATCATCTATATAATTTATATATTATATGCCCACATCCCATAAATATAATGTACATTATATATCTGACTATAATATATAATATATATTTTCTTTTTTTATAAAGTCTTCCTATTACTCATACACCATGTAATTAATTCTGCTATGAAAGGAAGATGTCCTTTTTGCTGCTGCTGTTCTTGTTTGTTTCAGAAAACCTCCAGCACCATCTGCCACTACCAAACTGCCCCTCGACTTTTGTGGTTTGTCCATTCATGTACGTGTCAAGATAAAAACCTGAAAGTTTCACAAACCAATTGTAAATCGATTAAAACAAACTCTTCAGACCTAAGGAGGACAGAAAACAAAGCTGCAGCTCAAGAAATAGTCCCATAGAGAGGGGGGAGACTGGGCAGTGGTACATCCAGTTAAGCGCACATAGTGCTATGCAAAAGGATACGCACATGGACCTGGGTTCAAGCCCTTGCTCCCCACCTGTAGGGGGAATACTTCATGAGCAGTGAAGAGGGTTGGCAGGTGTCTTTCTCTCCCTCTCTCTGTCTCCCTATCCTCTCTGAATTTTTCTGCTCTATGTAATAAAAAAATTTAAAAAGAAAAGAAAAAAATCATTTTTATGTGATTCCAGAGATCAAATCCAAGGCTTCATGCATATACAGAGCCTCTAAGGTATCTCCCTGGACCAGTTTTTGTTTTGAGGAAGAGGGAGGACAGGACCAAAGTACCTTTTTCTAAAATTTTATTAGTGATTTAATATTGATTTACAAAATTACATTCCACAGGGGTATAAATCCACTCCATTCCTACCATCAGAGTACTGGATCTTCACAAAAAAAATCAGTAAGCTGTCTCTCCTAATCTTTTCTGATGGCATCAGCATCATTGTCACCTCTTGATAATCTTAGCAGAAGCACTATAGACAACTGTCCAAGATATATATAGATATCAACTAATGGACAGTGATAGTCCCTATGATAACCTTTATCAGAATCTGCAATAAAGTAAATTCAGGGGGTCAGGCAGTAGTACACCTTGTTACGCACACACAGACTACATACAGTGTGCAAGGACCCTTCAATGGAAGCTTCCCTATTCTTTATCCCTGTGGGAGTATGGACCAAATTTCGTTATGGGGAACAGAAGGTTATTCTTTCTTACTTTAACTTGTGAGTCAGCAGTGGTGACGTTCAAGTGATTGAAGCTAATAAAGTCATGGATGGCTGTTGACTTGTTGTCTAATCAAATATTTACTAATTAGACCTAGACACCCTCCTCTCCTGCCCCCTACTTCACTTCCCTCCATCATTCTGATCATTTTATGTCTGGTATATAAAGCTAGACCAAAGATACATAAAACATGTTTTATATTCTGTAGGGTACGGGTATGCAGAGAGACTCTTCCTTCAAAATGGCCATCTAGTGTATGTGGTAAGAAATGTCCATGAAGTTTGTTAGGGTGATTATCTTAGCACATATAAATATGGAATCTCTAGGTTGCACACCTGAAGTTACAATATGTTACATGCCAATCCGACTTCAGTTTGCAAAAGGCAGTGTAGAATGAGTGGTGGAGCAAGACCACGGGAGCCCCCTGCCTGGGTTCAAATTGTAACTTGGCCACTGGCCAGTTTTGGGACTTGGACTATATCACTTTTCTCATCTACAGCACAGTAATAATTAAAAATATATATTTAAAAATGGACCTTGGTTTGACCTATTTTAGTAGAGTCATTGAAAGGGCTTAAGTGAGTGACATGCTAGTCTAAGCCTTAAACTAGTAAAATGCTTACGTTATCAGTTCATGCCTAGTACTAAATACCATGTTAACTATTAATATTCCTATAAAATGACAATTGAATAATAATGACCATAAAACTGAAATAGGCAGATTTTATCAACAATTAAAAGAGCATTTAATTATGGCTATCTTTACAGTTCACCTCATATTTAGACTGCACTGTATCCTATATCTTATCTTTCCTTGAAAGTCAAGTGTTCATATAGACTTTATATTAATAAAAACTGATTAAACCAAATGCTTCTCCATGCAGTAATTTGCGATATCTCCTTGATTCATACTATCTTCTTCTTGGGAATTATAACAGCTGCTCATTTACACTAAGTCCTAGATCCTAGGTGATTCTCAGCTACTAAATGACAGAAATTGAATGTGCAAAGGAAACAGTACTTCAGATAGCTATATATTTAGCCAAGGAAAGTGCATCAATTTGCTGTGTGAGTACAATTTAACCACCCAAACTTGCATATTCTGTTTTTACTCTTTTCATTATATTTAATTCAAGGATAAAATTAGATCCCATGTTTATATACTTAAACTGTTCAATGTAAACACAATTAAAATTTTCTGCGAAAAGCATACTCTTTATAAACAAAATAAAGAACTGCAGCATCTATATTTTGCCTGCCCATGCTCTTAGTTTTTATTTAAAAAGAGATTTACATAGCAACAAAGTAAAAGGGAAAAAGTCGAATTTGAGCTGGAGGGTAGCAGCAAACTGTAGTGATCACAGTGGAGTAGGAAGAGGTCAGAGATAATCGGTCTCTTGAGTCAGACAAGTGATTCCCACCACCCACCCCCCCACACACACTTCAGATATGAAAATGAACCTCATTTCCTATGACTAGATCAGACTTGTGGGTGGATCAGTGGATGGTCAGATAGACAGATGAACAGACAACAGACACATGGCAAGTGTGAAGTGTTTTCCTCACCACCACACAGCCTGAGCCCAGAAGCAGCAGAGACCATGTTCTCCGACTTGCACAGTTGGCTGTCACCATTATCAAGGGAGTACATTTCCACCCGTTTAACAAACACCAGTTGTATTGGGCTCATGTTCCTCCAAAAATCTATGTAACCCCATAGTCAGTGATTGTTGGAAATAGAATCTTTGCAGATGTAATCAAGTTAAAGTGAGGTCAAATGAGATTAAATTCAATACATGTGGTTTTCCTAGAAAAGCAAGGGGAAACGGGACTAAGGGGATATAGATGCAGGGAGAACACCATGTCATGATGGAGGCAGAGAGGAGATCTACATCCAGGAACCCAGCAATGGCAGCTGCAGAGGCAAGAGACTCTCTCTGTCAGCTCTCAAAATGGTCTTCACTGGCACTTTGATTGTCAACGTCTGTCTCTTGAACCAAGAGAGAATAGATTTCTGTTGTCTTAAGCTTACTTGGCTTTTGCTTACTTGTTAGACCAGTCCTAAGAAGCTAGTATTGTTTCTTAATTATGTGTTTCCCCACCCCATGGTTGGTTAAAGCAGAAGGAGGGAAGAAAATATATTTTGACATAGTCCTTAATGATCCACATGGTTTAACACATGTTCAGTACAAAGTGGAATTTCTTCCTTTTTAATATTTTTTTTTGTTGGAATTTCTTTCTTGACTGTTAGTATCTATTTTCAAGTTAATGTCAGTGAGAAGTTTTGATTAGGTTAATAGAAAACTCAGTATAATCAGAACATGTGTGTACAGGGAGAAGAGAAAAATGGACAGTGAGACTTAGGGGGATGACCAACTCTCTTGACCTGTTGGTATTTAGTTAATTTGCCACCAGATTTCTCAGAGTTAAGTCCATGCCTGCATGATTCTACTGCGGCTAGTGGCCATGTTTCCTATTAAATAGAGGCCGAGAGACAGAGAGATAGAGAGGGTGAAGAAAGAAGAGATACCACATTACTAGCGAAGCTTCCCCATGTGGTGTTGGGGGGATGAAACATGGGCCGTTGCTCATGGAAATGTGTTTCCTCTGCTTGGTGTGTTGTCTACAACCTGACCTTTTGACATATTCGCCAGCTTTTGTGGACTAAGGGGTCCAAAGTTGTAATCCAAATCCTGAATAAATTGATGAAAACTTGGTGCTTCTGGGCTCAGCTAACAAAGGAAAGTATCTCCTGCCACTTTTGTTATATAGTTTTTGTACAATTGTTATGGGGACTACATGGATGGATTAGTTAAGTTCTTAGAACAGGTCGTAAATATAGTAAGGAAAGTGTTTCCTATCATTTTAAAAGAGAAAAAGCACAAACAGAACATTTCTAATAGGAGAGTCCAGGCAGACATCCCTAAAGAGCTGGAAAGGGTCATTCATCAGATACCTGCAAGTGGAGGCAATAAGTCAGAAGGACTTAACGCTAATTAATCCTAGTAAATTTAATTCATATGGACTGAGTACCTTCTGCTTCCAATAAACTCAATAAAAGGATAGCCCTTGCTTGACCACTGGTCCCTCAGTAACAAAGCAGATACAAGTAACGAATGATTGAAGGCCAGTGTATCCAGTAGAGCTCTGAGTACCAAGAATGCAGCAGGAACAAGATATCATCCTGATACAAGCCAGCTGTTCCCAGAGGTGTCCAGGTGTAAATGATGAGCTGGATCCACATAAACATTTTTTTTTTCAAAAAACGTTTGTACTTTCCCAATGCAGCCAAAACAAATAGTCTCTCTATTATAATTGCCTGGAAAATCAGCCTACACAAAGCATCTCATATCTCCTAAACTCTGAGAAGAATCAAATTAGGAAAAGCAGCAACAACAACAACAAATTAGCCATCCTTTCAAGCAACCACATTGAAACAAACACATTTCCTTTGGTAACTCTTGGGATATAAATCCTTAACCATTAAAGTAAGCTTAATTAGGTGCAGAGAAGGCATTCCACTCTTATAGATCTCTTTGATGATAGAAATGCATTATAGCACACCCGGTTACAATGTTTTTGTTAAAGAAGGCAACAGGATTTATTTCTTCCTGTAACATGCAACAGAAATAAGGATCATTTTTCAAGCCGTGTAATTAAGAGTATTACTTTGAGAAAGTTTAATAGCTACTTCCTTAGATAGAAAGAGTAGGACACATCACCTATTGCATTGGTCCTTGGACTTTTGACTGAACTTGAGATATTTTGGCAATCTTTCTGATTTGTCCATTCTATAAAATTTTAATGCTGCCAATTTACAGTAAAGCAAATGCTTTATTAGAAGCAACATGATGGCCCTGAGTGAAAAAAAAAAGACAGGGTCATGCACTATGGGAGCACATTTTTTTTATCATGAAAGATGAAGTCTCCCATAGAGTTTTACTAACACAGAGATGGAAATTGAACTGTTCAGATTCCATGTCAATCATATGAAATTTTCTATAAATCAGATCTAGGTCTTGTGGTCCATAAAAAGCACATGCCCAACACTTAACTTTCTTATAAAGAAATAAAATTATTGCCATATTGTTATTAGAACTGAGTCCATTCTTTTTCTTTCTTGTTATACAGAAATCCCTACCCCAAGGTGTGGACTAGGTATTTGTAACTGAGTCCTCATGATAGTAACATTTGTGCTCTACTGAGTATCTGGGTGTTCAGCACCCAGCACCTTTAAGCCTTATATTTTGAGTGTGATAGTATCTTTAGAATTTATCACAAAATATACTATGCAGCTATCAAGAACAATGAAGCCACCTTCTCTGACCCATCTTCGACAGAGCTAGAAGGAATGATGTTAAGTGAGCTAAGTCAGAAAGATAAAGATGAGTATGGGATGATCCCACTCATCAACAGAAGTTGAGGAAGAAGATCTGAAAGGGAAACTAAAAGCAGGACCTGACCAAATTGTAAGTAGGGCACCAAAGTAAAAACCCTGTGGTGAGGGGTAGACATGCAGCTTCCTGGGCCATTGGGGGGGGGGTGGGAGTGGGTGGGAGGGATGGGTCACAGTCTTTTGGTGGTGGGAATGGTGTTTATGTACACTCCTAGTAAAATGTAGTCATATAAATCACTAGTTAATTAATACGAGAGGGGGAAAATTAATTGTATGTCTCGAAGTTTTTCAAAACGCAAACTGAATCTTTTTAATATATAGGCTGTGTAATTGATATGCAGACTCTCTCAAAAGCCTAGACCAAGTAGATTAGAAGCAACCAATAGCACAGCTATATACAAGATACTGGGTACTGTACAGCAAACCCTAACAAAAGGACTTTTCAAAGTTAACCCAATTACCAAATAACGTGATGATAACATTAACTATCCATTGTCTTTTTGAACCCTAAGACAGCAGGAACCTCACATCTCCACTATAGAGCCTCTACTTCCCCCAGTCCTGGAACCTTAGGAAAGGGGCCATTTTCCCGCATGCCTCTCCCAATCCATATCAAATAATATTGCATCTGCCGATCACAACCTAACCAACACAACAATTGCCACCTCAACATGCTTCACCTCAGACTGTGTCCAGAGACTTCACGTGTGGAATGACAACCCTTCAGCTTCATTACTCGGGTGAGACCTTTCATAGTATACTCTAATTCCATCTCAGGTGGTTCACTTTCTAACAAAGTCCCAAAACCTAGATATACACCAGTTTCTGTGAGAGAGAGCATATGTTCACACATATCCATAAACTACTGCAAAATATATACCTGAAAGCAGAAGTACACTAGAGTTTGCAGTGAGTACCCCCCTAACACTTCCTCTCCACTATTCCAAGCTTTGGGTCCATGAGTGCTCAACAATTTGTTTGGCTTTGTATGTTAACTCTCTTTTCAGTCACCAGGTTCCAGATGTCATCAGGATGCTGGCCAGGCTTCCCTGGACTGAAGACCCCACCAATGTGTCCTGGAGCTCCGCTTCTCCAGAGATCCACCCTACTAGGGAAAGAGCCTGTTCCAGACTCTTGGAAACAGAGTTGGAAGTCAGCTGAGGTCAAGAACAAACACCTCATCACAGACCCCTGCAAGCGTCAACCCGGCTTTGACCTAGCATGTTAGGATTGGGCCCTCCTCAATCGCTATCGAACAGGCCATGGCCGGTGCGCCGCTATGTTCCATCGCTGGGGAGCCAGAGACGACCCGAACTGCCCCTGCGGCTCCAGACAGACTATGACCCACATAGTCAATGACTGCCACCTCTCCAGATTCAAAGGAGGTCTCGACACTTTACATCAGGCTCAACCTGACGCTGTTGACTGGCTACGGAAGAAGGGCAAACGCTAGAAGAAGAAGAAGGGAAAGAGAGAGGCAGACTGGGGGTATGGACCGACCAGTCAACGCCCATGTTCAGCAGGGAAGCAATTACAGAAGCCAGACCTTCTGCCTTCTGCAACCCACAATGACCCTGGGTCCATGCTCCCAGAGGGATAGAGAATGGGAAAGCTATCAGGGGAGGGGGTGGGATATGGAGATTGGGTAGTGGGAATTGTGTGGAATTGTACCCCTCCTACCGTATGGTTTTGTTGATTAATCCTTTCTTAAATAAAAAAGAAAAAAAAGAATTTATCACAAAATATTTATTTGAAAAATAGAAATGTATGCAAACTGCTGCATATTTCCTTTTCATATTCAGAAATAATATAGCCCTCTAAGTACACAATTAATATTAAATTATATTTTCTATAATTATATCATATTACTATTATTTCTTTCTGTTCATTTCTCTACCAGGCTCAAGTTTGATATAATAGGTTGAAATATATATATTGCAATGCATTTGCCTATGATAGAGATTCAGCTTCAAACTTAACATAGTATATACTGCAAAAAGGAGGTTTGAAATTTCATCCTTTTATCCCTCATTTCCATCTAAAATGTAAGTGCAATTATTAGGAAGTGGGGAGAAAGATAAAGGCAGTAAATGATCTATTATCTATGAAACATTTATGGATAGGGCTTGTCTGATTTTTTCAATCTCTACGAACAATTTAATAACTGTTTATTAGACTTCAAGGGCAGAGGTCCACATCACATCCACTATCAACCTCCTATCCCACTCACTCTACCACAGTTCTCAAAAAGTCTTAGGGACACAATGAGTCGGACGGGAGGTTAATGTACTCAGTGATTCAGTGAGGAGACAGAGGACAACTACCGGATAGTTTTGCTCTTGGGGACTATAGATATTTAAAACACACACGGTTGCAAAAAAGGAAGTCACTAAACAGTCTAATCTTTAATTCTTAAAAGTAATGACAATAACGGGCAAGATCCCTCAGGTGAGTGCCTGCCTTTTCTTGCACACAACCTTGGTTCAAAGCCAGATTCTACTGCATTGACGGAAGCCTCAAGGCTGTAGTGTCCTCTCTCTCTCTCTTTTCCATCTGAAAAATTTTGACCTGGAGTAGTAAAGCCTCAATGGCAGCAGAAATGAATAATGAATATATATAATAGATATTAAAATATATATAACATGTATAATAAATGAGGATATATATTCTTTCCAGGTCTTCATTTGTG
>NW_026648074.1:0-49555 GCF_950295315.1 Erinaceus europaeus | reverse complement strand
GCCTGGTGTTAATGGCTTGGTACTACAGAGAGCCAATTTGCGAAATGTTATTACCCACATACTAGAAATTTTTCATTATATAAGGAAAGATAGCATAGAAGGAGGACAGAGAAAGAAGTAATAGAAGCAAAGAGAAATAGAAACGGTGAGCAAAAGGGCTTATAAAAAAAGAAAAAGAAGATGATGATGTTGATGATAAGGGGCTGGGGAGAGAGAGCCTTAGCGATGGTGGTTCTGCAAGGGACCTTCATGCCTGAGGCTCTGAGGGCCCAGGTTCAGTCCCCAGCACCACCATCAGTCAGAGCTGAGTGGGGCCCTGGTCTCTCTGCACTGTCTGTCACTCTTATTAAAATAAAGAAAATGTTTTTAAAAAAGAAAAAGACAGGAAGGAGATAAATGAAGGGGAAACTTAAAAAAAGAAAAAAGGAACATAGGAATGAGGATGGAAAAGAAGCAAAGAGGGCGGGAAGAAAGGGGAAAAATAAGAAAAGTTCTTTTAGTCTGTATGTTGCTAAGAGTTCTGGAAAAGTGAAATTCAAGTTCAAAGGGCATTTAGGAAAACTATTTCAGGTTAATCTAATTTGAAGTGCCAAATTATTCTGAATTTATGGTTAGCTGCTTGGGGAGTTTAGAACTTGAAAAAGTAGGGAGTCGGGTGATAGTGCAGCGGGTTAAGCGCGTATGGCACAGAGCGCGAAGCATAAGGACCTGGTTTGAGCCCCGGCTCCCCACCTGCAGGGGAGTCGCTTCACAGGCAGTGAAGCAGGTCTGCAGGTGTCTATCTTTCTCTCCCCCTCTCTGTCTTCCCCTCCTCTCTCCATTTCTCTCTGTCCTATCCAACAATGACGACATTAATAACTACAACAATAAACAACAAGGGTAACAAAAGGAAATAAATAAATAAATAAACCTAAAAAAAAAACTTGAAAAAGTAATAGCTGAAGTGCTGTCTTCCAGATCCCTCTGTTTCTAGGTGGAATCGCATTCAAACATATGCCCGTCACATCATCCGGGGCCCTAGTCAGGGAATCCTGAGATTCTCACATAGATATGGTAGGCCTAGATCTCACAGATCCCTCTCTCCACCATCACTGGTCATCTCCATCAGGAACCTCGTCAAACCCTCTACAGAATCTCACCCTCAATGTAGAACAACAATGGTAGAAGTTGCCCCACTCTCTGAAGGGAGGCTGGTCAGCCTGCTCTGCCACTCAAGCAAGACGGGTCCTGACATGAGAGCAGCTTAGAATGTTCCCAGTTGTGACTATGGACTGTGAGCTCAGACTGACAGGGACTCAGAGGTCCCACAGGCTCCCGTGCTGAATATGAACAGACATGGGCCCTAGGTCAGATTGATGGGGTTTACAGTTAATGGTTATATACTTTCCCTGTATTTGGGAGCTACTCTCTGTCTTGATCCAGATTTCTAGTCCTGTTGCCAACTCTGACACCATCTTCCCAGACAATACTCCCAGCCCACCTGCATGTTAGCTGTTGGGTTCAGGCAAAAATTAGCAAAGTCATGGGCCCCTTGGAATATACCTAACATAGACTTGCTAACTCCTTCCAACATGAAGGCCCCAGACTTCATCTGCTATACTCTTAGCTTAAGTTTCCTGATTATTAAACAAATTGTCCTGCTTTTTTATTTTAATGCTTTTCAGCCACTAAGTTACAGATGCTACCATGACATCAAACTAACTTCCCTGGGCAGATGACCTCACCAATGTGTCCAAGAACCTCACCTCCCCAGAGCCCTGCCCCACTAGGGAAAAATAGAAACAGGCTGGACGCATGGGTCCACCTGTCAATGCCCATGGCCAGAGGAGAAGCAATTATAGAAGCCAGACCTCCCACCTGTTGCTCCCCATAAAGAATTTTGGTCCATGTTCCCCAAGGGATAAAGAATAGAGAAGCTTCGGGAGTCGGGGGGTAGTGCAATGGGTTAAGCACATGTGGCACAAAGCACAAGGACTAGTAGAAGGATCCCGGTTTGAGCCCCCAGCTCCCCACCTGCAGGGGAGTCGCTTCACAAGCAGTGAAGCAGGTCTGCAGGTGTCTATCTTTCTCTCCCCACTCTCTGTCTTCCCCTCCTCTCTCCATTTCTCTCTGTCTTATCCAACAACAATGACAGCAATAACAGCAATAATATCAATAACAACAACAACAATAACTACAACAATAAAACAAGGGCAACAAAAGGGAATAAATAAATAAATATAAAAAAAGAAAAAAAAAGAATAGAGAAGCTTCTAGTGCAGGGGAGGGGATTTGGAACTCTGGTGGTGGGAATTGTGTGAGATTGTACCCCTCTTATCCCACAGTCTTGTCAATCATTATTAAATCACTTATAAAAAAGTAAATAATAATAATAATAATAAAAGAAGTTCCAGGACAAAAAGAAGGGAGGAGTCTAAGAAGGAGGTGGGTGCCAAAGATTGGCACTAAGTAGCAAGTCTCTAGCCACTGTCAGTTTTTGGAAGTGTTTGCAGTACACACCCTAAATGACTATATTTACACAGACCTACCTTTCACATTTTAAAGCTGAGGAATTCCACTCATTGACAGAACAGTTGACGCAACCTGAAGTGTTGGACCTAGAAAGAGTTTAAAATAAGCTTCGTCTTGCATTAAAATTTCTACAAGTGAGACCAAGGACAGCACAGTTGTTTATACAGCAGATCTTCCTCCCTGAGCCTCTGAGGTCCCGGGTTCAATCCTCAGCACTCCAGGAAGCCAGAGCTGAGTGCCGCTCTGGGCAGAAACAAAATCAAAAGAAATGTCTATGATCCATCCGGAAGCTGGAGCTCTGTGGACAGCCAAAGTGGATGACTGGCTGGCCTTTGAGCTGACTTCATTGTGTTTTTAAAGGTGTATTTTACTTACTTCAGATGGAACCGTTCTTTTTTTTTTTTTTTTAATTTATTTACTTTATTGGAGCAGAGAGCAAAGCGCTGCTCAGCTGTAGTTTGTGGTGTTGCTGGGGAATGAACTTGAGACAGTGGAGCCTCAGGCGTGAGGGTCTCCTGCATAACCATTATGCTGTCTCCCCAGTGCTTGAGCTCCCCAGCGCTGATTTTATTTTTTTCATTAGTAATTTAATATCCATTTATTACATTACATATCAACAGAGGTATCAGTCCACACCATTCCCAACACCAGAACTCTGAACCCCCAGTTCCTCCACTGTAAGCGACAGCAGTTCTCCTAAGGTTGCAGATATGGGTTAACTATTATTTCTACACCTGTCTGCCTATATTTGTATATAATTGCCCTCCCTTTTTTTTAGATCCTGTCTTCTCTTTATTTCCAGTCTACACAAAACCCTATCACTACAGCTAAATGTCCCTTTAAATGGTAAGTTCTACTCCTGCTTGACTTACCAGCCTGACAATCTTCAGATGAAGGGAGTCGCGTTCCTCTCTTCCAGTCTAATTTTACTTTCTCCCAGATGGAGGGAGATTGGAGGGACATGTTTGCCCAAGGGAATGCTCTGACTCGGAATTTAAATCTCTACATACAAGTCTTTCTAACAAGAAGATATTCCTCTCTAGAAGAGATAATGAAATAGCCAGGACTGGTGCACATGATCTATTCTGGGGCTTCTTGTGCCTTCCGTGGTTCCGTTCATAATTTAATCTTTTGTTTTGTTTTAATTTTCACTTCATCATGTAACAAAAAATTCCATATTACAACTCAAAAGTAACCAAAGAACGAGACCTGAGGCCGCAGGGAGGGTGGGGAGTTACCTTTACTTTCACATCAATGGGTTGGTTACAGGCCGATTCCTACCAGGACTGCATACGTCTGTCTGTCCCCTGCAATCCCCAGCTTTTACCAGTTTCAAACTGGGCGCAGCCCAAGCTGATAAATGAGAAACAGAGTCCCTCCAGGTTCTGACAGTAAAGGTGAGAGCAGGCTGGCTGCCATCAGAGCCCGCCACTGTGGGGGGGGGGGGGGGGAGAAGGTGCTAGAATGCGGAAGTGGGCGTCCACCAGGAGCCTGTGGTTTTTCCATTTCAATCACAGGTCATCCCATGAATCTACTGTGCAAGGTTAGTAGCAGCTGTCACCATCATGACCCGCTGTGCGGCTGGACAGTGCTAGGATGCTACTGCTGTACCATCTGGGGAAGCCGTTCAAAGACAGAAGACCCTGAGCTCAGACATCCTCACGTTTCTAAAGCTTCACTCTTTTTCCACATCACACCCACCACCGAGGTTCTGTGTCCTCCACCTTCCACCTCCCACCTCCCAAAGGTAACTCCTATAGGGCAGGGGTAGATATTATAATGATTATGCAAAGAGGCTATCAGGCCTGAGGCTCCAAAGTCCCAGGCTCAATCCCCCACACCACCATAATAAGCCAGAGATGAGCAGTGTTTTGATTTTATTTATTTTTAAATTATTTATATATATATATATATATATATATATATATTTTTTTTTTTTTTTTTTGACCAGAGCACTGCTCAGCTCTGGCTTATGGTGGTGCGGGGGATTGAACCTGGGACTTTGGAGCCTCAGGCATGAAAGTCTCTTTGCATAAACATTATGCTATCTACTCCTGCCCAGTGTTTTGATTTAAAAAAAAAAAAAGAAGAAGAAATAAAGAAAAGAAAAAAAAAAATAACTTCCATTGTTCTTGCAAAGTCTTAGAAATAGTTGGCTTATTTCTGTATTTTGCTTTGTTTTTTGAAAGTTCATGTGTGTCAGTACTCTAATTCCATGTTAGTAACCTATCCAGTAGTTGTCTTCTGCCTCTTATTTTGCTAAGCATAATCACCTCCAGTTCCATCCACTTTCTCCCAAGGGACACAGTATCATCTTTTTGACTGCAGAGTCATATTCCATGGAACATATATTCATGGCTTCATTAGCCAGTCATCTGTGGATGGGCGTTTAGGCTGCTTCTACTGTTTGGCTATTTGATAATACAGCTATGAACATAGGGGCGGACGTGTCCCTTTGATTTAGTGTTTCAGTGCCCTTTGAGTGACATTGCTGGAGCATAAGGCGCTTCCATTTTTATTTGTTTAAGGACTGTCCATACAGTCTTCCAAAGGGGCTGTACCAGTCTGCATTCCCACCAGCAGTGAAGCAGAATCCCTTTTTCTCCACAACCTCTCCAGCACCTGTCCTTTCCTGGTATGTTGATGGAAGCCATTTTCTCAGTTGTGAGGTGAAATCTGAGTGTAGTTTTAACTTGCATTTCTATAATGCTCAGTGAAGTGAAGCATTTCTTCATAGGTCCGTGGGCCATATGTATCTCTTCTTTCTTTTTATTTTATTTCATTTGCCTCCAGGGTTATTGCTGGGGCTCAGTGCTGCCACTTTGAATCTGCTGCTCCTGGTGGCCACTTTTTCCCCATTTTTTAAAAATTTTATTTAAGAAAGGATTAATTAACAAACCATAGGGTAGGAGGGGTACAACTCCACACAATTCCCACCACCCAATCTCCATAACCCACCCCCTCCCCTGATAGCTTTCCTATTCTCTATCCCTCTGGGAGCATGGACCCAGGGTCCTTGTGGGATGCAGAAGGTAGAAGGTCTGGCTTCTGTAATTGTTTCCCCGCTGAACATGGGTGTTGACTGGTTGATCCACACTCCCAGTCTGCCTCTCTCTTTCCCTAGTAGGGTGGGTCTCTGGGGAAGCAGAGCTCCAGGACACATTGGTGGAGTCTTCAATCCAGGGAAGCCTGGCCAGCATCCTGATGGCATCTGGAACCTGGTGACTGAAAAGAGAGTTAACATACAAAGCCAAACAAATTGTTGAGCAATCATGGACCCAAAGCTTGGAATAGTGGAGAGGAAGTGTTAGGGGGGTACTCACTGCAAATTCTAGTGCACTTCTGCTTTCAGGTATATATTTTGCAGTAGTTTATGGATACGTGTGAACATATGCTCTCTCTCACAGAAACTGGTGTATATCTAGGTTTTGGGACTGTTAGAAAGTGAACCACCTGAGATGAAATTAGAGAACAATGAACTCACCTTCTCTGACCCATCTTGGACAGAGCTAGAAGGAATTATGTTAAGTGAGCTAAGTCAGAAAGATAAAGATGAGTATGGGATGATCTCACTCATCAACAGAAGTTGAGTAAGAAGATCTGAAAGGGAAACTAAAAGCAGGACCTGACCAAATTGTAAGTAGGGCACCAAAGTAAAAGCCCTGTGGTGAGGGGTAGACATGCAGCTTCCTGGGCCAGTGGGGGGTGGGAGTGGGTGGGAGGGATGGGTCACAGTCTTTTGGTGGTGGGAATGGTGTTTATGTACATTCCTAGCAAAATGTAGTCATATAAATCACTAGTTAATTAATATGAGAGGGGGAAAATCAATTGTATGTCTTAAAGTTTTTCACAACACAAACTGAATCTTTTTAATATATAGGCTGTGTATTTGATATGCGGACTCTCTCAAAAGCCTAGACCAAGTAGATCAGAAGCCACCAATAGCACAGCTGTATACGAGATACTGGGTACTGTACAGCAAACCCTAACAAAAGGACTTTTCAAAGTTAACCCAATTACCAAATAATGTGATGCTAACATTAATTATCGATTGTCTTTTTGAACCTTAAGACAGCAGGAACCTCACATCTCCACTATAGAGCCCTACTTCCCCCAGTCCTGGAATCCCCTTTTTTTTTTTTTATTGGATAAAAGAAAGAGAAATTGAGAGGGCAGGGGAGGTAGAGATGGGGAGAGAAAGACAGACACCTGCAGACCTGTTTCACTGCTTGTGAAGAGACTCCCCTGCAGGTGAGGAGCCGGGGCCTCAAACCAGGATCTTTGTGCCGGTCCTTGCACTTTGTACTATGTACGCTTAACCCAGTGCGCTAATGCCCAGCCCCCTATCTCTTCTTAAGAGAACGGGCTCTGAAGTTCTTTGGCCCACTTTTCTAAATGCTCACTCCTAATGCCTGTACCTCCTACATTAACAGAAACAACAGTTCATGAACCAACATCAATTGAGGACTGCATTTTACATGCCTGCATCTAAGCAGACATTCTCAGCAGAAGATCTAATTAACTACTACTGTAAGCAACACCAAATACTTTAACACTTAGCTTTTAAAAATGGATGCCTAGGGGCCAGGTGGTGGCGCGCCTGGTTGAGCACACATGTTATCGTGCGCAAGGACCCAGGTTTGAGCCCCTGGTCCCCACCTGCAGGGGGAAAGCTTCACAAGTGGTGAAGCAGGGCTGCAGGTGTCTCTCTGTCTCTCTCCCTCTCTATCATCCCCTTCCCTCTCAATTTTTGACTGTCTCTATCCGACAGATAAAGATTTAAAAATTTTTTTGAATAAAATTTAAAAAGATTTTTAAAAAAGAATAATAAAAAAAAATTGACGCCTAAGTTATAGATGTCAATGGCGACCGCCACAGTAGTAAACACTAGGGCTCATCTTGGACTTATCTTAATGGATTTGTGTAGATCCCAACTTTTCTCTATAAAAGTGTAAAAGTTTACATGTGCTGAGATATACTTTAGAACAGTGGCAGTTGCGAAGTTGCGAATCATAGTGCTTATGGACTACACATCCAATAGACAAATGCTTCCTCCCCATGGATACTTTGAATTAAGAAGAGTAGATAAAAGAAAGAAAAAATGTCAACAGAAATAGTTCTACATGCATCAGTGTTACAATACAAATGAAATCATTCTGTGTAGCATTTCAGCCAAGGACTAGGCTTATCTCTGTCCCGTCTTCAACAATGCATTCTCACCTAGCAATATGAGGGTGGGGAAAAAATCAACATGCAGTGCAAAATGGTCATTCTTCGGAAACATTACATTAGCCTAGGTAATTCATTCCATCTTTCAGTCTGATCAGTGTTGAGGTCGTTAGTGTGGTGATTTCATTATTAGTGGTCCTCTAGAATGTATTTGTGAATATCATGCCCAGTTCCCAAATGGCTGCCCTATTTCTACTTCTTTCTCCCGAGCACTAAACAAACAAGCAAACAAACAAACAAGTTTCCCGCAAGGATGCTAACAGTTAAGCGCTCCTTGAGGTGGTTGGTCTGGCGTAAGCTATAGATGTCAGGCAGGAAGAGCCACTGCTGCATTTGGGAGGAGGTGAGTCATTTTCTCAACCACAACTAAAGGAGTATAAGTAATTAGATATCGATCCTTACAGTTACTTTCAAACCTAGTGACCAGACTCCTTCTGCTCCCCATAAAGAATTTGGTCCATACCCCCCCCCCCCACCAGAGGGATAAAGAATAGAGAGGCTTCCAATGGAGGGGATGGGACATGGAACTCTGGTGGTGGGGACTATGGGGAATTGTCCCCTTATCTTACAAGCTTGTTAATGATTATTAAATCGCTAATAAAAAAAGAAAAAGGAAGAGAAGGCAGCACCATAGGAACAAATGGGTAAATATATATAAATACAGAGATGTATAGAAATAATAGTCAACCCATATTTGTGACCGTGGGAGAACTCCTACAGTCTCCAGTGAAAGGAACTAGGACACGGAGCTCTGGCGGTGGGAATGGCGTGGAGCTGCACCCCTGTTAGCTCATAATTTTGTAAATCAATATGAAATCACTAATAATTTGTTTTTTCATATTTGGGAGCCAGGTGGTGGTGCATCTAGTTAAGTGCACACACTACAGTGCACAAGGACCCAGGTTCAAGCCCCTGGTCACTACTTGCAGGGGGGAAGTGTCACAAGTGGAGAAGCAGGGCAGCAAGTGTATCTCTGTCTCTCTCCCTCTCTCTCCGCCCCCTTCTCAATTTCTCTTTGTTTCTGTCAGGTAAATAAATATTTTTTCTTTGTCTCTATCAGATAAGTAAATAAATAAAATTAAAATTGAAAAAATAAAGTTAAAATTTTTTTTTTCACATGAAAACAAGCAAAAAACCCAGAGCCAAGGCCTTGTGAGAGACCAGAGGAGTGCTGAACTGTCCTGGTCCTTCTTCAAAAACAGACGCTTGCTCAGTGATGCAGGATGAAGTGAGAAGCCTGCTGGGTCTGAGAGTCATGAGAGTCATGTTTCATGGGTCTTTCTTTTCTTTCATATAATCTTAAATTTCTTTACCGGGGCATTAATGGTTTACAGTCGACAGTAAAATACAATAGTTTGTCCATGCATAACATTTCCTAGTTTTCCACATAACAATACAACCCCCCACTAGGTCCTCCTCTGCCGTCCTGTTCCAGGACCTGAACCCATTTCCCCACCCCACCCCTTACCCCCCTCTCCAGAGTCTTTGACTTTGGTGCAATACACCAGCTCCAGTCCAAGTTCTGCTTGATGTTTTCCCTTCTGATCTTGTTTATCAGCTTCTGTCTGTGAGTGAGATCATCCCACATTCATCCTTGTTTCTAGCTTATCTCATTTAATGTGATTCCTTCAAGCTTCACCCAAGATGGGATGAAGAAGGTGAACTGTGGATCTTTCTATAAGACACTCCATGGAGGAGACAGTCGTGGTGGAGTCGGACCTGAGGATACGTGATAGCCAACTATGAAGGATGAGTTTCTAGCAGGCATGTGGAGGGCGGCGGCAAAGAAGCATTTTGATTTCGGGAAGCTGTTTTCTCCTCTGCTCTCTCCTCCACAAACACACCCAGCTTCAGGGGATGTCAGAAGAATATTAACAGTGTTCAGACTCCATGAGGGACTTGGGGAAGCTTGGATGTGAGTACAAAGGGCACTTACTTGCCTCCTAGGCTGTTTGAGTGGATGGACTAATTAATGAGCAGGGAAGCTTTGAAAAATGAAAAGCACTCCATTATATAAGTTGGCAAGCTCCTTCATGCCTTCAAATTCCTCATCCGCAGAATGGGGATAATAACACACATCTGCCCAGGGTGTTAGGAGGATCTGTGTTAACGTTGGCCTGCTTCAGGCTTTCATAATCAACAGGTTTGTTTTTTTATTTTAGTTTTAAAAAATCTTTTTAAAAAATTTTGTTTATTTGTTTTCCCTTTTGTTGCCCTTGTTTTTATTGTTGTTGTAGTTATTATTGTTGTTGTTATTGATGTCATGGTTGTTGGATAGGACAGAGAGAAATGGAGAGAGGAGGGGAAGACAGAGAGGGGGAGAGAAAGAGAGACACCTGCAGACCTGCTTCACCGCCTGTGAAGCGACTCCCCTGCAGGTGGGGAGCCGGGGGTCTCGAACCAGGATCCTTAGGCTGGTCCTTGTGCTTCGTGCCACGTATGCTTAACCCACTGCACTACCGCCCAACTCCCTTGTTTGTTTGTTTTTTACATCGTGTAACTAACTGTACATCACTGCGGATCCTTTCACTGTGTAGATCTAAAGAGAAGGGCATGTTTTTCCTGCGGTGCTGTCAAAGGGGGACCTGGGATGATGCTTGTGTTGTCATACTTGCAACCCAGGTTTGAGCCCTGACACGCACAGCATTGGGGTGCAGGGGTGTCTCTTCTCTGTCTCTGTCTGGAAAGGCTGGAGTGGTGAAGTCACCCCCAAGGAAGAGATGCTCCACAGGGACAAAGGGCTCCAAGAAGCAGCGTCTCTTTTTAAATATTTTATTTATTAATTACTGAGAAAGAAAGGAGGAGAGAGAGAAAGAGCCGGACATCACTCTGGTACATGTGCTGCCGGGGATTGAACTCGGGACCTCATGCTTGAGAGTCCGATGCTTTATCCACTGCGCCACCTCCTGGACCACACTAGCAGCACTTTCATCAGTGAAGAAACTTCATTTCACTTTTCTCACAGTAGAGTCTGCAGGCTGACTGTCAAGTGCGCAAATCCCTCTCCGACTTTAGAGACCTTCTAATTCATTTCTCTCTCTCTCTTTCACCACTCACACACACTCTCTCTCTCTATCTCTTGCCTCCAAGGTTATCACTGGGGTTCAGTGCCTGCACTATGAATCCACTGCGTCTGTGGCCTTTCTCCAATTTTTTTGGATAGGACAGAAAAAATTGAGAGAGAATGAAAAGACAGAGAGGGGGAGAGAAAGACAGACACCTGCAGACCTGCTTCACCGCCTGTGAAGCGACTCCCCTGCAGGTGGGGAGCCGGGGGCTCAAACCGGTATCCTTAGGCCGGTCCTTGCACTTTGCGCCACCTGCACTTAATCCGCTGCGCTACTGCCCAACTCCCCAGCCTCACTACTTTTAAAAAACAATTTCTTTTTTAAATTTGTATTTAATTTATTATTGGATAGAGACCGAAAGGAAATGAGAGAAGAGGGAGAAGGAGAGAAACAAAGAGACACCTGCAGTCCGGCCTTGCATCTCGTAAGCTTTCCCCCTGCAGATGGAGACCAGGGGCTTGAACCTGGGTACTTGCACATGGTAACCTGTGCACTTAACCAGGTGCGTCACCACCTGGCCCCCTCCCTCAATATTCTAGTCACTCTTCACCGCTGTTCTACACATTCAATCTGTTATGGGGGACCTCCGGTCACATGATCTGTCACTTTGCTCTGAAGGGTGCTAGTAACCTACCTATATGGTTGTATATGTTGACATTTGAGATTATTTTTGTTTTCAGTTTAGAATATTATCGATACTGATAGCCAAGTGTCACTCTCCTTTCCCTTCACGTCTACGTTCCAGCTCGCAGGAAAGAGAAAAGAAGGCAGCAAGAGCCTCCTCTTCCTGTAAGGAGGTTCCCAGCATCAGCACACCTGGAGCTTGCCGGCTAGTGCTCGGTTAACTGCCAGAGGGGACAGCCGACATCCTCTCTGGGTTGCATGGCCATTTGGGGGGGGGGGGGGTGTTGAGCTCATCTTCTTGGAACAACAGGCTATTTGAAGCCTACACTAACACTTAGAAAGTGCAAAAAAAAAAACCCAAAAAAACAATGGCCTGCTCTTGAGACATGTTCCCACCATCTGCAGAGCACAGATGGGCTTTCTTCCCTCCTGGGGCAGAGGGCTTTGAAGACACTCATGTAAAAAGAGCCCTAACCCCTATACAATTGTCTGCATATGTCACTCTAATTTTTTCTCACCCCCCCCCAGGGGGGCAGGGCTTGACCAGTCAGGTTGTCTTGAAAACCAAGTTCAAGAGACCTTTGTGACTCGTGACAGATCTCAAGGTCTCTCTACCTAAGTAAAAGCTGAAACGAGTTGTTATTTTCAGAAGGGGGATCCCAGCAGGAACTGGCTGAGAAAGAAATAGGGGTGAAAAACCTTTCATGTGGTAAGGTAACAAGAAAAAGAAGGGGGAAGAGGAGTAGGAGAAGAATAAGTAAGAAGAAGGAGGAAGAAGAGGAGGAGGTGACAGAGAAGAAGAAACAAGAAAAAGGGGAGTCAGACGGCAGCGCAGCGGGTTAAGCGCATGTGGCACAAAACGCAAGGACAGGCCATAGGATCCTGGTTCGAGTCCCCGGCTCCCCACCAGCAGGGGAGTCACTTCACAGGCGGTGAAGCAGGTCTGCAGGTGTCTGTCTTTCTCTACCCCACTCTGTCTTCCCCTCCTCTCTCCATTTCTCTCTGTCCTATCCAACAACAACGGCATCAATGATAACTACAACAATAAAACAAGGGTAACAAAAGGGAATAAATAAATATTTTAAAAAAATCTTTAGGGAGTCGGGTGGTGGCGCAGAGGGTTAAGCGCACATGGTTAAGCGTACATGGTGTAAAGCGCAAGGACCATCATAAGGATACTGGTTCGAACCCCTGGCTCCTCACCCGTTGGGGGTTTGTTTTATAGGCAGTGAAGTAGGTCTGCAGATGTCTTTCTCTCCCCCCTGTCTTTCCCTCCTCTCTTGATTTCTGTCCTATCCAACAATAATGACAGCAACAACAACAACAACAATACACTGAATGAACTTCCTCTAGATTCCATTAAAAGCTTTTAGTCCTTTGACCTGGAAAGATAACCCACTTTGCCTGCTTTATTTTCTTTCCTTTTGCTAACAGGATTTTCTTAAAGTTCTTGTGAAAATATGACCAAATAGATTTGGGTGTTTGTGTTGCAATATATTGTAAGCTTCCCAAAATAGTATAGGCAGTTTTAGTTGTACTTATGGGCATGGATGGATGTCTCTTATTTTGTATTCCCACCGTTTTCCTTGCCTTTTGTCTTCTCCAAACAGTAAGTATCCTCCCCTGAGCCTTGGGGCTGACCTTTTCTGGGAATGGCCCTTGAAGGTCCAGAGGAAGGCACACTGTCTCCCACGTGCTGGGAGTGTGACTTTCTTTCCAGCAAACTGTCCCAGCATTCTAGGCCCTCTGTGCTGATTTTGAGCCAGTTCTTAGCAGACCTGGAGTCTTAGCAGACCTGGAGTCTTAGCATCAGTGGAATTCGAGCATGGGGTGTGTGAGCTTGATAATACAGTGGCCAAACCCTTAGTGCTTTGAGGAAGGCCAATCTCAAAGTCCCATGTTAGAACAGTAGGTACAGGCTACAAAAAAATGAAAAGGAAGACCAAATCAAATGATCTCCTTTTGGCTTCTAGGAGGAAAAGCAATTAGACAACCTCTCCCTTCCCTCCCAGCCCCATCTAAACAATACCGGGCTTCTGCTCAGCTAACAAACATCTCCTACTACAAACCAGCCCCCTGGACTGGAATCTCCCGACCTGTTTCAAAAGCTTTCTTTCAACCTGCACCATTTAATTCTGTCTTTATTCCCCAACTTTTATCCATTTGACGATGGCAGTTCTCTCCAGAAAAGAGAAGAAAATCAGTGACCCACCTGCCTATAAACCACATTGGGCTAACCTAGCTTGAAAGGGAAGCGCACATTCCTCTCTTGGCTGTCACTAACAGTTGGCTTTTCTCCCAGAGAGAACAGGCCGGGATTTTGCGGCACAGAGGGAGGACACTGGGGCCTTCCTGATCAAAGAACATTCCCAAGGGACTCAGTGTCTTTAGGAGTTGTACTCTCTGTCTGGTGCAATGGTGGGTAATGGGGTCACATCAATTTTCTGGGAGTCTGAAGCTTTGAAAGCCTGATTGACACATCAACCAGTCTGGGCCTACAGCAACTAAAGGGTTTCACGCCTGCGGCCTCTCTAAACCAAGAAGCAGTACCAGTAGTGGCAAAAGGATGTCAGTTGTCAATTCAGATAACCTCAGTTTCATTCTCAGTATTGTCATTCTTGATGGTGGACAAGAAAGTTGCCTTTTAAAAAAAAAAATTTTATTTATAAAAAGGGAACATTGACAAAACCATAGGATAAGAGGGGTACAGACCTCCATATCCCATCCCCTCCCCTGATAGCTTTCCTATTCCTTATCCCTCTGGGAGTATGGGCCCAAGGTCAGTGTGGGATGCAGAAGGTAGAAGGTCTGGCTTCTATAATTGCTTCCCTGCTGAACATGGGCATTGACAGGTCAATCCATACTCCCAGCCTGTCTCTCTCTTTCCCTAGTGGGGCAGGACTCTGGGGAAGCAGAGCTCCAGGACACACTGGTGGGGTTGTCTGTCCAGGGAAGTCTGGTCGCATCCTGCTAGCATCTGGAACCTGGTGGCTGAAAAGAGAGTTAGCATACAAAGCCAAACAAATTGCTGAACAATCATGGACCTAAAGGCTGGAATAGTGCAGATGAAGTGTTGAGGGGTCCTCCATTTTGTAGATATTAGGCATATTTTTTAGTTATATTTCAACGGGCCTGTAGCTATACTAGCATTTTGTTTTGTTTTATTTTGTTTTTTTCCTGAGCCTGAAATCTGATATGCAGGTGGATCCTAATTATTGTCTGAGGAGATGATGTCATGGCTGGGAAAAGGACCAAAAAGCTGGATCAGGGAAGAGAGTAGCTCCCAAATATGGGAAAGGTATATAAATATTGTTGACTGTAAACCCCATCCATTTGATGTGATCTGGGGCCCATATTCAGCTTAGGAGCCTGTGTGACCTCTACATCCCTGTAGATCTGAGCTCACATTCTGTGGTCATGAGTAGGAACATTCCCAGCTGCCCCAGTATCAACCCATCTTCCTCAGGTGTAGCACAGAGTATATTGTCCAGCCTCCCTTCAGAGGATGGAACATTCTCTACTGTTGTTGATCCAAGTTGAGGGCAAGGTCCTATGGGAGCCCACAAAGGGGTCTATTGCGTTGTTCCTGAAAGTTACCTTCTTTGAGAGATACTCTGCCCTAACCCAGCTCTCCAGCCCTATTCTCAACTCTTAACACCGTCTTCCTAGACAATATTTTTAGTCCACCTGCATGTTAGCTATCAGGCTCAGGCAAAAATTATTAAAGTCATGGACACCTTGGAACATACCTAAAATAGACTTCCTAGCTTCTTCCCACACAAAGACCCCTAGTTTCATCTGCTCTATTTCTACCTTTTGGTTCCTGTTTATTAAACATTTTGTCCTGTTTTATATCTTACTGTCTTTCAGTCACCAAGTTGCAAATGCTACCAGAATTCCATTCTGACTTCCCTGGTCAGGCAACCTCACCGATATGTACTGGAACCTCATCTCTCCAGAGCCCTGCCCCACGAGGGAAAGATAGAAACAGGCTGGAGGCATGGGTCCACCTGCCAATGCCCCTGTCCAACAGAGAAGCAATTACAGAAGCCAGAATTCCCACTTTCTGCTCCCCATAAAGAATTTTGGTCCATACTCCCAGAGGGATAAAGAATAGGGAAGCTTCCAATGGAGGGTAGGACCCTGGTGGTGGGAACGGTATGGAGTTGTACCCCTGTTATCTGACAATCTTGTTAATCAGTATTAAATCATTAATACAAATTAAAAAAAGAAAAGAAAAATGAACAAAAAAGAATGTTATCTCAGTTTCCTCATCTGTGAAAGGGGAAAGTAACTCTTGCTTCCCAGGTCCACTGGAATAGGTGAAGTGTTGAATGTGAAGCCTGGCCTGTTGCCCCCAGTTAGAGATGAGATGGTTCTATGGCTTAGCCTTGGTTTGGCAGAGAAGGGAGAATCTATGACTTGATGAATCTCCTTTCTAATTGATTTTACTCTAATATCTGATGTCACAAGTTTCCTTCCTGTTTTTCTTTTTTTTTTTCTACCCACTATTGAACTCCTTGTCTTTTTTTTTTTTTCCCCAAAGAACTAGACTTTCCCAAAGAGGAATCTGCTCGAGTTCTTTCTCTCTTGCTAAATATTTTTATTAGTGACTTCACATAGTTCTACAGAATCATTATATTCCAGGAGTATTTTCCTATCCACACTTGCGGCATGCAAAGCAACCCCCACCCCCCAGGCAAAATTCTGTGTCTCCCCCGCGCCCATAACTCTCTTAGTTCTCACATTTCACAAGAAGACAGTGCTGTTGTAGTCACTCTTTTTCTTTTCTCTTTTTCTTCCCATTTCTATTTGCAAGTTCCATTTTCTTTGGCCGGCTATATGAGTGAAACCATCCAGTAGTTGTCTTCTTCCTGTTTGTCTGTTTCACCTAGCACAGCCACCTCCCATTCCATCCTTTTTTTTTTTTCCAAATGATGCACTCTCGTGTGTGTGTGTGTGTGTGTGTGTGTGTGTGTGTGTGTGTGTGTGTGTGTGTGGAGAGAGAGAGATTCTGATTGCAGAATGCATGAGTTCTTCTAAAGCCCTCTTGTCAGGCTGGTGCGAAGCTCTTGACTGACTGTCAGTCAAGCTGTAGAGACTGACCATACACAGCCCTTCCTAAGCGGCCAGCCCATCTTTCCCACCCCCCAGTCCTCAGCTTATCTGTCACCGAAGGACACTGCTCAGTGCCTGCACCATGAATCCACTGCTCCTGGAGGCCATTTTTTTCCCCACCTTTTGTTGCCCTTGTTGTTGTAGCCTTGTTGTGGTTATTATTGTAGTTGATGTCATTCGTTGTTGGACAGGACAGAGAGAAATGGAGAGAGGAGGGGAAGACAGAGGGGGAGAGAAAGACAGACACCTGCAGACCTGCTTCACCGCCTGTGAAGCGACTCCCCTGCAGGTGGGGAGCCAGGGGCTCGAACTGGGATCCTTATGCTGGTCCTTGCGCTTTGTGCCACTTGCACTTAACCTACTGCACTACTCCCGGACCCCCTCCACTTCTACTTCTTTGACCTCTCTCTCTTAAGTCATGGCCATTGTCCAGGGGTGACAGCACTCCCTTCCACAGAAAGCTCCTGAGTGCCCGCCCTTCCAGGGAGCCTGCCTGGGTTGGGCCTTGCTTGCCCTTATCTGCAGTTGCAATGCAGTGCAGGGCTACCTGTCTGCCTCGGAACTGTCTCAGTGTTTTGTTTATATTTTACAGGCTAGAGTTGTTGTGGATGTACCTCAAGTGGTGAACTCCTGGAGGGCAGACCTTGGCTCTCTAATTTTCTGGGCTCCCCTTTGATGATGGTAATAAAATGCCATGGCCTAGAGGGATGCTTTGTTGTCAACAGAGTGAGAATGAAAACTCCCTGGGCAATCAGCAGGGGGTCCCATGGCCATGCTCCCTGCCAGGAAGAGGAAGAGTTGCCATTGTGCCTAGCTTTTATCACCGCTTCTGTTGTCTCTGCTTCCTGCTCTTGTTTCTCCTTCATTCCCCACCACATTTCTGCCCACCCACTCTTGCAAAATCATCTGGCCCTCTTGCTTGTTTACATGTACCCATTTCCTAGAGCAAGCACCTCTCTGAGCCATCCTAATTACCATTAATCACCAGGTTCACTGACCGAGCTATACATAAAGCACTATTCTGTCCTTGTGCTTTTGGCTCTGAAGTTCAGCCTGCCCTGTTATCCTCCCACCTGGGCTCAGAGATTGCTGGTCTGACTTGTGAAGATGAGTTTAATGATGATATTGAAGAGGCACTTGCCAAGCAGGGGCATCACACACTACCTCTCCCCATTTGCATAGGGCAGAGATGGTGTGGTAGGTCAGTGCTTGGTCACACTTCGCCTCCTCTTTGCCCTGGCCTTTCATGGAGAGGAGCATGCATTCTGCTCATTGATTTGGGACTCGGCTGCACCAATACTTTGATGAATGAAAATGTTGGGGAATGTGAGGTAAGTGGACTAAAGATATGCCTATGTGCTATTTCCCTTATCCGAGAGGGGAAAGAACAAAACAAAACATGGAAGTTGTAATAGGTATAGGTGTAGGTGCAGGTGTGGCTTAGGAAGTGAAGGTGAGGCCTTAGAAGTGCCTAAAATAGGCATCGACTGCCACACGAGGTTGGTTGGCCATCTTTGTCCAAATGACCCATGTACTTCTCTGGTGCATGTCTTTTCATGTGCCTGATTAAATTTAAAATATTGAGGAGAAAACATTATGAGGAATGTTTAGATAAAGTTGGCAGGGGAACCTTAATAATGGAATAAAACTAATATAATAATAAAACTAAATAATGGAATAAAACTAATTTGAATCTTATAAATATAAAAGAGGAGAAGAAGAAGGAGGAGGAGAAGGAGAAGGAAGGAGAAGAAGAAGTTGTCATCATGGTGGTTCTCTAAAGAAGAGATACACATGGCCAACAGACAAATGTGGAAATGCTCCAGTTCACTCAACATTAGAGAAATGCAAATTAAACCCACACTGAGATTCTACCTCATACCTGTGAGAACGGGCTCCATTAATAAAACAAAAGAAGAAAAGTGTTGGAGAGGATGCGGAGAGAGAAGAACTCTACTGCACTGCTGGTGAGAATGCAAACTGGTACAACCACTATAGAGAACAGTATGAAGAATCCTTAAATACAAATGGAAATGCCTTGTGTTCCAGCAATTCCACTCCTAGGCATTTACCCAAAAGATGTAATAAAACTGATTCAGAGGTATATATACACCCCTATGTTCATACTGATTTTATTCACAGTAGTAAAAACCTGAAAACAACCAAAATGCCCTTCAACAGATGACTGGATAAAAAAGTTATGGGACATATATTCAACAGAATATTATGCAGCAATAAAAAGGGGTGATATTGTGTCCTTTAGGATAAAGTGGATGGAATTGGAGAAGATGATGCTCAGTGGGGCAAGTAAGGAGGTGAAGGCCAACTATAGAATGGTTTCAATCATATGCAGAATATAGAGAACTGAACATACGAATGTGAAAAAATATGTCAAACTATATCTAAAACTGTGGGAGAACTATAGAGACCTATGAGGGTGGGAATGAGAACACATATCTTTGGTGACAGAAGTGGTGAGAAGAAAACAAACAATACTGTGAACCATTACTCAATAAAACTCTGAGGTTAAGACGGAGAAGAAGAAGGACAAGGAGGAGGAAGAGAAGTCATTATGGGACTTATACTCAATGGAGTATGACCCAGCAGTTACACAAAAGACTTTTATGTGTCTTTGGGACTAAGTAGATGGAACTGGTGGTGATTGTGCTTAGTGAAGTAAGTAAGGAAGTGAAGGACAAGTAGGGGTTAAGATGGAGGAGGAAGAGAAGAAGAAGAAGAAGAAGAAGAAGAAGAAGAAAGAAGAAGAAGAAGAAGGAGAAGGAGAAGGAGAAGGAGAAGGAGAAGAAGGAGGAGGAGGAGGAGGAGGAGGAGGAGGAGGAGGAGGAGGAGGAGAAGGAGATGGAGAAGGAGATGGAGAAGGAGAAGGAGGAGGAAGAGAAGTCGTCATGGGACTTATACTCAATGGAGTATGACCCAGCAAGAGTTTTATGTGTTTTTTAATGTGTTCTTTTTTGTGTTCTTATACTCAATGGAGTATGACCCAGAAGACTTTTATGTGTTCTTTGGAACTAAGTAGATGGAACTGGTAGTGATTATGCTTAGTGAAGTAAGTAAAGAAGTGAAGGACAAGTAGGGGTTGACTTCACTCCTGTGTGAAAGACGGAGGGTTGAATCACATGAACTTGAAAAACAGAAAAAATATATACATCTAGTCAGCCCATAACTATGACTTTGGGAGAACTGTGGTGTTCACCACGGTCAGGCTGTGGGAGCACAGAACGTTGGTGGTGGGAGTGGGGTGGAGTTATACCCCTATTGTCTTATAGTCTTGTAGATCGCTAATATATAGTATATATGCTTTAAAATGTGCCTGTGCTGCTCTTGCCCGTTGCCCCCTCTGCTCTCACCCTGGCAAGAGCATCCTTTGGATGATGACTGGCCCTTCAGCACAGGCCTCAAGATGAAGCAGCTGGAAGACCCAGACACAGAGAGACACGCCAAGCCCAGATGACCACAGCTCGAGCTGGAACGGTCCTTGCCTGAGAGGCCTTGGATCAGCTGAATCCCAGCTGCCTCCAGATGGGTCAGAAAAGAATCAAGTGATTCAAATTCTAAGCCTCTGAGTTTTGGGGTGGTTTGTTATGCAGCACTGTTGTACCAGCAGCTTACTGAAAGGAATGGAGATGTGACTCCTCTAGTATATCAGCTTGATTGGTAGAGACTAAGGTAAATAGACCAGAGTCGGAAAAGGTAGTGAGACCAGCTGGACTCACTGTGGAAGAATTCCAGGATGAGTCTGTGGTATCTGCGGTAGGTCAACGAGTGGCACAGATGGCTCAATGCAACTATTAAGTTCTTTCCCAATTTACCTTGGAGCCACCCAAAGACAGGGCAGCATGCAGGGATATGGCCTGTTGAAAAGTCCTAATGTGTGTAGGTCACACATGCTCTGTTGTCTGTGTATTCATAGCACAGGCTCTCACCATGCAATGCATCATTGGCACATACAGATTCTTCTTCTTTATTTTTGAAATTGAGAGGGAAAAGAGAGGGGGTGGGGAGAGATTGCTCATGAAGCTTCACCCTTCCAGGTAGGGAACAGGGTCCTTGTTCATGGTAACACATACACTTAACCAGGTACACCATTACCTAGCCTCATAAAGTTTCTTCTTATTTTTAAAATACATCTTTTTTGGCCTTAGGGGCAGGAACTTGGCAAATAGCCCCTTTGTGGAAGGTCAATATAGGTGTTTCTTCCTCCAGGTAGAATGCCCCAATGGAGTACAAGACTAGTCTAACCCACCAAGTCTCTAAGCTGGAAAGGGAAAGGATACATTGAGAACCAACTTCTTAAAGTCTTTTGCCTACTCATATATGTTAGATGCCTCAGAAAAGCAGACACAGTCGTGTAGACGGATCCTTTTCTACAAGGTAACTGAAAACTCAAGTATAGACTGGGAATGAGGCTGCTTGAGTTTGCAAAAGCGAAGTAAAAAGGAGTCACATCTGGTTCCATTTTCCTTGTAAAATTATCTCACACTGACCAAGTAGGTCCTTTCCTGAGTATATAAATACAAAACGCACACACATGGTTGTTATCAAACAGTATTGTGCAAAATTAAATAGGCTACTTTATGATGAAATGGATAAGAATGGATGGCAGGCATTTCAAACACAAGAGTTTCTCTTCATTGGGTCTGGAAGCAATCACTCAGAAAGACAGCTACTTTATCTCCCAAAGTGTAGACTGTCCAAGAAGGGACATCAGGTCAGATCCAACCCAATGATGTGGTTGAACCTGGAATGGACTGGAGGTGCACAGAGAGCCCTGGTTACCTCAAGAGTTGGGAGAAGGTGGTCTGAGTGAACGGCAGGAACCATCTTTACCAGAGTCCCAAGCTGGTCTTTTCTGATAAGGTCTCCCATGTGCTGAACACACGTGAACCCAAGGCCAAAGGGAAGAACTTACCGGGGTTTTTCAACTAGCTTTGGTCTCTGAAACTTGCTGCATTGTTGCTACCTGGTTCACCCTCCACCCCCAGATAATACTAGGGAATGTGAGAAGCAGAAATCAAGGAAAGACCTAATGCCTTAGCTCTGGTGAGTCTAGAAATTGTTCCATATTGATCCAGGGGAAGAAATGTTATATGGCATTTGGTTGAGACCATCATTGTCCAGTCTTGTTCCAAAGGAGGTTTCCTAGCCCTGCCCAGATGAAGTGTTCCCACGGGCTCTGGGAAAGCCAATGGATGGTAGTGAACGTGGAGCAAAGAGTGTGACAATGAACTTCGAAGCAACAAAAGCTTAGAGGCTTCAAGAGGGAGACGACCTGGGGAGCTGTTTCCCCTACCACCCTGCCTAGGATCCCAGATGTTCTTATTTTTTATAAGGTGGGCTGAAGGGTAAGAAGTTTGTGAATGGGAGTCGGGCAGTAGCACAGCAGGTCAAGGGCAGGTGGCGCGAAGCGCAAGGAAAGCATCCCAGTTCAAGCCCCCGGCTCCCCACCTGCAGGGGAGTCAATTCACAGGCGGTGAAGCAGGTCTGCAGGTGTCTGTCTTTCTCTCCCCCCTCTGTCTTCCCCTCCTCTCTCCATTTCTCTCTGTCCTATCCAACAACGATGATATCAATAACAACAATAATAATTACAACAATAATAAAACAACAAGGGCAACAAAAGGGAATAAATAAATACTAAAAAAAAGTTTGTGAATGATGTCTAAGTGGGCTAACAAGAATGAACCCCATGGATTGTATCTAATTATTGTCTGATTATGTCTAAATTATTGTATGAGAGTTGACTCTCTGGCTAGAATTTCCTTCTCTTGTACCTTTGTATTTTCCTTTGTATTTGTGACACCTTTGTATTTGTGACACCTTGTTCTAATGCAAAGGGCCCAATCTAACTCTTCAAAACATCCCCAGAGTCCTCCTATTTCATAACACTGTTGAATGAAGACTGTAAAGGATATATTCCACCCGCTGAATGTGGAATCAGGGTTCAAATTCAGTTTGTGGGAAGATATTCCTGGCATGTGGAATCCTTGTAACATTCAAGGAGAATGTGCCTAACATGGAGAAGAATTGGAGAGAGGGATGTTTTCTTCTGATCTTCCTCAAAAGATGCAGATGGCCGAATAGCGACTTTCTTGAAAAGGGTGCGAAAATAGAAGTATGTCAGATGAGTCCAGGGGGAATACTGATGCAACCCAAGGTCTTGTGATTGTAGGTGAGAAATGTTGGGAAACTTGATCCATTTCAGCTGAGACTTCTCTGCAAAGGTCCAGGACAAGCACTTGACGGAAAAGCCTGTTTTATAAGATAAGAGTTTTCGGGAGTCGGGTTGTAGTGCAGCGGGTTAAGCGCAGGTGGCGCAAAGCACAAGGACCGGCATTAAGCATCCCAGTTCGAGCCCCGGCTCCCCACCTGCAGGGGAGTCGCTTCACAGGTGGTGAAGCAGGTCTGCAGGTGTCTATCTTTCTCTTCCCCCTCTGTGTCTTCCCCTCCTCTCTCCATTTCTCTCTGCCCTATGCAACAACGACAACAACAATAATAACTACAACAATAAAACAACAAGGGCAACAAAGGAAATAAATAAAACATAAATAAAATAAATAAAATAAAATAAAATAATAAGAGTTTTCCCTTTCCAATGAAATGGTAGGTGTGATGAGGAGGGGAGTGAAGTGGACTTGAAACCCAATGGTGCCACCATTCTCTAAGCAATCTGGCTGGGAGTGGTTCGGAAGTCAGCGACTGAAGAGCTGGTGGAGCATGATGCCATCAACCGACATGAACTCATGCCTTTCGGTCCACCAGTAAGCCTTGGAGACCTATGCTTTATCCGTCACTCAACAAGTTTCCTTTCTAGTGAGTCCACAACACGAGTCCAGGACAAGCCCAACTTGAAGTCAATACCCATATCTTAGTTTAGGGATACCACTGAGATTCCTTTCATTTACTTATTCTCATCTGGAAAAGGAAAAAAAATAATAATAAGGCTCTTTCTAAATTTGAATTAATTACAACTTCAATCTGTCTTATTTGTCAAGACTTGGTAGTTATCTTTGACCAGATGCTGCAGGAACCCAATAGATTCTGAAGAAAAGAAAGAAAGCCAAGTTTGGAAAAGTTCCAGAAGGAAACAGCCAGCGTATTTCTCTTCATTTCTGCAGCTTCTTGGCATGAATCAGAGAATACTAACTTGGTAGAACTGCAGGTGTCTAAAAAGAACTTTGATTTTTCTAAACATTTACAATTCTCTTTTATGTATGCAGTCAGAAAATACGTAAGGAAATCGAAAATGTAAATCTTTAAGCAAGTGTGTGCTCCAGGAAGGTACCAGACTCTCTTCAAGGGACAAATTATCATGAAGGACACCCAGAGAGAAAAGGTGGAAGGAAGGAATTCTCCTCACACCCAAGGGGAAGTTCCAACAAGCCGGAGAAGGTGGGGATTTTCCTGACAGCCAATGAGCTGCCTGGCCTTGCGGGGGCAAAGACGAGGGTCTTCTGAAGAAGGACCTAAGCTGCCTGGCCTTGTGGGGGCAAAGATGAGGGTCTTCTGAAGAAGGACCTAAGCTGCCTGGCCTTGCGGGGGCAAAGACGAGGGTCTTCTGAAGAAGGACCTAAGCTGCCTGGCCTTGTGGGGGCAAAGATGAGGGTCTTCTGAAGAAGGACCTAAGCTGCCTGGCCTTGCGGGGGCAAAGACGAGGGTCTTCTGAAGAAGGACCTAAGCTGCCTGGCCTTGTGGGGGCAAAGACGAGGGTCTTCTGAAGAAGGACCTAAGCTGCCTGGCCTTGTGGGGGCAAAGATGAGGGTCTTCTGAAGAAGGACCTAAGCTGCCTGGCCTTGCGGGGGCAAAGACGAGGGTCTTCTGAAGAAGGACCTAAGCTGCCTGGCCTTGTGGGGGCAAAGACGAGGGTCTTCTGAAGAAGGACCTAAGCTGCCTGGCCTTGTGGGGGCAAAGATGAGGGTCTTCTTAAAAAGGACCTAAGCTGCCTGGCCTTGCGGGGGCAAAGATGAGGGTCTTCTGAAGAAGGACCTAAGCTGCCTGGCCTTGCGGGGGCAAAGATGAGGGTCTTCTGAAGAAGGACCTAAGCTGCCTGGCCTTGTGGGGGCAAAGATGAGGGTCTTCTGAAGAAGGACCTAAGCTGCCTGGCCTTGCGGGGGCAAAGACGAGGGTCTTCTGAAGAAGGACCTAAGCTGCCTGGCCTTGTGGGGGCAAAGATGAGGGTCTTCTTAAAAAGGACCTAAGCTGCCTGGCCTTGTGGGGGCAAAGACGAGGGTCTTCTGAAGAAGGACCTAGATCCTTTTTGCTCCAGACCTTGTGTTACCTGACAAAAGACAGTTAGAATGACCAGGGAAATGTGTATCTGGTTCTTCTGTCTCTCCATTCTTGAAACCCAGTATCCCTGGACACAGAGTTTTTCTCTCACCATGCTGAACTGAATCTCCTCTGACACTTCTTAAGGCACACACAGGGAAAACTGTGGCATTGGTCAATTTATTATCTCTCTTTGTCCCCCATTCTTGTCTTCCGGGGTTTCATTGCTTCACTGACTTTTTGAGAGAGAGAGAAAGAGAGAGAGAGAGACTTCCCCCAGTGCAGTGAGGGCTAGACTTTTCTTTCTCTTTCTTTCTCTTTCTTTTCTTTCTTTCTCTTTCTTTCTCTCTCTTCATTCCTTTCTTTTCTTTCTTTCTTTCTTCAATTCCATTATCTTTTTTATTTTGTTATATTATTGGATAGAGGCTGATAGAAATTGAGATGGGAGGGAGGGAAAGAGATAGAGGGAGACAGAGAGACACTTGCAGCCCTGCTTCACCACTCTGAAGCTTTCCCCCTAAAGATGAGGACCAGGGGCTTGAACCCGAGTCCTTGTGCACTGTAGTGTGTGCACCTAACCATGTGCACCACTGCCTGGCCCCAGACTTCTGCCCTTTTCATATAGTGCCACATAAAATGCAGGAAACAGTCAGACAACAAATACAATGAACCTCAATGGGCTGTAAGATTTTAGGAATACCATTAGGAAGAATTGTATAAAACTTGTATGAGAGAATGGTTACCACCTACAGAAACACTTGAAGAAGACAATGAAATGGAGAGACATCCTTTGCCCTTGGAAACATACACATGCAGGAATTATTCACTCAGTCCTGTGGATGCTTCTGAACTGATTTGGGAATTCTAAGAGAAGTAACCATAATTAAAATAGGTTCTGGGAGAATGCCGTTTTGTTCAGCATGGCCCCAGTGTTTTTCCTTGGCAATATCATAAGACATGCAAAGGAACATATGCACCCCTATGTGCATAGCTGCATTCTTCACGACAGCCAAAGAGTGGAAGCAGCTTAGATGCCCATCATCATCATCAGACTGGCTGAAGGAGTTATGGGATGTATAATTCATGGACTACTATTCTGCTGTAAAAAGATGATATTGTGTCCTTTGTGGCAAAATGGATGGAACTGGAGGAGATGATGCTTAGCAAAATAAGAGATGAAAGACAACCACCAGATGGTTTCACTCATATGTAGAATCTGGAGATCTGAGTCACATGACCTTGGGGGGAAAAAAACCCATCAGAAACAAGGAAACTGTTTTTAAGACTTGTGAGAACTATAGAGGAGACAGAACTTTGGTGGTGGGCATGGGGTGGAACTGTACATTGTAATCTGATAATTAATCAATCACAGGTTTTTTTAAAAATTTTAATGAAAATAGTTAAATCATTTAAGAGCCTTATTCTGGGAAGGGTACCACTGCTCAAAAGCATTTCTTGGTGAGAAATTATTTGCTTATAGAAAGCTTCTCGGGGTGGGGGTGGGGGTAGGCAGTAGCACACCTGGTTAAGCGCACACACTAATGTGCTCCAGAACCCGGGTTCAAGCCCCCTGGTCCCCACCTGCAGGGGGAAAGCTTCACAAGAGGTGAAGCAAGGCTTCAGGTGTCTCTCTGTCTCTCTCCCTATCCCTGTCTCTGCCTCTTTTAATTTCCCTGTCTTTATCCAGTAGTAAAGTTTAAAATAGTATATATAAATAAAGCAAAAGGTTTCTCTGGGCCTCTGTACCAGGGCTTCTTGCCTGGTTCCAGTCTGAGTTGTCCACTGGGTAAAGAAGGGCCAGGGGTGTGGAGGGCGGGAGCAGGGATCAGACTCTTCAAAAAAATCTCACCTTAGGAGATCTGTCTTCTTTGGGACAACTACATTTCTTGGAGAGGTCAACCTTCCTAGAGAATTACATATTTAAGTAGAGGCTGAAAGAATGAACTCAAAACTCTGGTTGCAAGGAGCAGAGAACTACTGATAAGGTTCAAAGCCTTCTAAGGCTCGGACTTAGAGTTTGCATGAGAACAGCATGCACCTGGGGCTGCCCAGAGTCAGATGTTGCCTCAGACCCAAACGTCTACTTTCTGGGTTTCCCAGAAGCCTCCTGCTCTCTTCTCTCTGCATACCTGCCCAGGCTCTGTCATTTCTCACCAGTCCCCTCGGTTTTCTCCTGAGATCTTTTCTCACATTACTGCAGCTCTGGCTCCTTCTAGTACCCACTTGAGCCTCAAGAGACCAAGGCCCTACCACCCCGCTTCTCAGAACTCACTGTGTGACGCCAAGAGCACACGTGTCCGATTCTCCTCACGGTCTGCAAGGGCCATGCATCCTCCCACTGCAGATAAGCCCACGTGACTCATTCTGGCCAGTGGCTTGGAAGAAGGACCGGGAAGCAGTGTGGATCCTTTCCTGTGTTTCCTTACCTTACCTGTTGAACCCCAGAGCTTTTTGGAGAGATGACAATGTTATAATATGGGTCCAGTCAACCTGGGACCTTTGAAATTCTGTGAAACAGAGAATATACTGTCCCCCACCTCCCCTCCACAAACTCACACCAGTACGGAGCAGAGCAGCAGATAAAAGCAACACGTTGTTTGAGGGATTAATGGTTTACAGTCAACAGTAAATATAATAGTCTGTACATGCATAACATTTCCCAGTTTTCCACATAACTATACAACCCCCACCAGGTCCTTCTCTGCCATCATGGTCCAGGACCTGAACCCTCCCTCCGCACCCAAGCCCCCACCAGAGTCTTTTACTTTGCTGCAATACATCAACTCCAGTCCAAGTTCTGCTTAGCGTTTTCTCTTCTGATCTTGTTTTTCAGCTTCTGCCTGTGAGTGAGATCATCCCATATTCCTCCTTCTGTTTCTGACTTCTCTCACTTCACATACATCCTCTCTTCTTTCGACTAGTAGTAGGTCAGTGACTTCACTATACAGTTTTGGGGAGGAGCATCTGAGTCGAACTCTGGCCAGCTGTCCTCTGATCCAGTCAGATGTTGGAAAGGATCCTGATTGAAATGTTTCCCTCTGTTATCTTGAACAAGGAGAATTTTCAGGAGGTGGGATATTACTATTAATGGAGGAAGTGCCCAGATTCCTAGTGAGAAGAGTAGCCGTAACTTGGGAAGGGAAGGGAAGGGAAGGGAAGGGAAGGGAAGGGAAGGGAAGGGAAGGGCATTGTCTATGGATGGGAGCACCTGGGCTGATCATGACGAGAATGCCTGTCATGTAACTTCTATGCAGGTCTCCTCAACCCCTGACATGTGGTCCAAATCAGTCTCTCATGTTGGAGCCTTTTCTGTGTGTTCAGGGGTATTCAACAGTGCCCCTGGCTTCTGGTTGGTGAATGCCAGAGTCATATTTTCCCTACTACCCCACCCCCAAATCATGACAATAATAGTAAAAAAAAAAAAAAAAAAGTCTCTGTTGCCAACTTCTCCAGGGGAGGGGGGGCACAATCTCTTCCTGTTGAGATTTCTGGGAAACATTTAAGAGATTCTGTCATATATTTCGTATATACATGTATATGTATTCTTAGTCCTAGAACACTTATTCTCTTTTGGAGTTCAGAAATTAAAGACACGCTTTCTTAATTTGGGGTGAGTACCACTGACTCTTTGGTTATCTTTTGCTCTATTAATTTTTAAAATACTTTTCACATACTTATTGGACAAAGACACTGAAGAACTGAGGCAGGTAGGAGGGGAGAGAGAAAGAGAGAGAGAGAGAGAGAGAGAGAGAAGAGAGGAGAGACCTGCAGCCCTGCTTCACCATTCGTGAAGCTTTCCGCCTGCAGGCTTGAACCTGAGTGCTTATGCCCTGTGATGTGTGCACTTAACCAGGTGCGGCACCACCTGGCCCCTGCTCTGGTACCTTCTAAAGCCTTATTTAGTAAGATGGATGACCTCGGCCACCTTTTCTCCTTGTACCCAATCTCAACTACTTTTTTTGTTTCTTAATTTTTATTTTTGTCAGACTCCATGGAGTCTGAGCCAGCATGCCACTCCATTTGGCTTCTGCAATCAGCCACAAACAAGCTGTGGACTCAGTGAGTGTGCTGGGGGAAACCGAGGGTTTATCTGCATTCTGTACGCGATCCCCCACCCCTGACCCCGTGTGTGTGTGTGTGTGTGTGTGTGTGTGTGTGTCTGCCTGTCTCACTGTGTGTGTCTGTCTCTGTCTCTCTCTCTGTCTTTCTCAGTTTTTCTTTTAAAAGAATACAGGCAACCACATTTGATTTCTTCCTCAGCCCTCTTTCTGTTGAGCCTGGTCAGAAGAGCACATGTGTCTTCTGCCAACACTTTCATTGGGAAGCTCTCTGCTCTGCCCTAAGAGAGTGAGCAAGCCCTCTGACACCTACGATGACAGTCAGGTAGTAAAGTGGACCCTCAGGAGGCCTCTGGGGTGTGTGACAAGTCTGAAGCAGCCACTTGCTGAAGAGTAAGTAGCTGGGTTGAGATCCTGCACAGGAGTTCCAGCAAAGTGCAAAAGGCAACTTTGGGGAAGAAGTCTCTTTCAAGAAAGAGACTTGAGGACCTTTCTAGGCAGTACTGCCTGCTCCTATCTCCCCTGTGATCCTGCACAGTGGAGCTGGAAAGTGGATTAAGGCTGGGGATAGGCAGCGGTGTGTGTGTTCACACGCACTCCCACGGGCATCTGTGACTCTGCTCATTTCCTTTCTATATGCGAATGCCTGCTGACCTCTGTGAGTCCCTCCCCCTCAGATTCAGAAGAGGTGAACAGGATGCATTCTGACTTTAAACGCAACGGAGAGCTTTGAAAGGATGGAAAATTAGCAACACATGGGCTGCCGAACCCAAAGAGACCTTAACAGGGAGGGAGACGCCTGACAGAAGTTTCAGATGTCGTGATTCGGGGACCAGAGCTGGGATGGAGAGGTGGCTCCGTGTGGTTATAAAAGGGGGTCAGGGCCTCTGTACCCACCTCTGACTTGGCTCCCTCTCTGAAGCTCTTCTTTTTCTTCTCTTCTCCAAGCTCCACAGACGAGGACAAACATTCTGCTTGGAAAATGTGCTCCATTGAGTCTTTCTGGCTTTCTGACTGATGCTACAGAGATCAAGGAGACCCATTTTCTCAAGCATATATTTTTTTTGTGCTCATCTTTTTGTCATCCCATAGCGCCAAGAGCCCTTGATCTTGTCCTCAAACCTTCCCTGAAATGAAAGGGGTGCAGGCAATGCAGTAAAATGTGATCCCAGAGGGCCCTGCTCTGCCTGGGGGTGGGGGTGGGTGGCAGTTCCTCTATGTCTGTTGTGTTAATTAACACTCTGTCAGATGCGAGGGCTAGAACCCAGTGTCAGCCAGTGTAGGTAACAGAGTAGGCTCCACATAACAGAAGACGAGATCAGCTGAGTCCGCGTCCAACCAAATCCAGACATGTAAATGCTGTGATGATCACTTATTCTCAGACGCAATCTCTTCTCAAAGATCTAAAGACAGAGCTGCCTGCCCGATGACCCACCAATCCTGTTTCTGGCTATCTACAGTAACACAGGGATGTGCACAGCCCAGTGTCACCATGACGGTTGTTTACAGTAGCTAAGATATGGAAGTAATTGAAGCAAGTGCCTCCTGACAGGTCATTGAATAAAGACGACAGGGTGCATTTGTATCATGGAATATTAAGAACCTGTAAAAAAGCAAAAAAAGACACTGTAAGTTTGTAAAGCAAACTGTAAGGAGCTTAAGAGAGTCGTGCCAGGTGAAGTAAACTGAAAGAAAAGAGACAAGCATTTGAGGGGCAAATGCAAAGCTGAGCGATAACTGAGTGGGTGGACCATGCAGGATCATCCACATCATGCCCCTGGGTGTATGGCCCAGCACCACCTTGGAGCACTGTTATACCATAAATGTTTCTGAGAGAGGGAGAGGGAGAAAGAGAGAGAGAGAGAGCAGGAGTCAGCGTGGGAGCAGCCAAAACAATAAAATAAAATCCAAACAATGTATTTTTAAACACACAAACTTTGGGGGCTGAGTGGTGCACATAGTACTAAGCACTAGGACTGGTGCAAGGATCTGGGTTCGAGCCCCCGGCTGCCCACCTGCAGGGGGGTCGCTTCACAGGGCGTGAAGCAGGTCTGCAGATGTCTTTC
The DNA here is from genome assembly GCF_950295315.1 of Erinaceus europaeus. Classification (NCBI taxonomy): domain Eukaryota; kingdom Metazoa; phylum Chordata; class Mammalia; order Eulipotyphla; family Erinaceidae; genus Erinaceus; species Erinaceus europaeus. The sequence continues at coordinate 18,598 of NW_026648074.1, read as the reverse complement.
TCCCTCTCTGTCTTCCCCTCCTCGCTCCATTTCTCTCTGTCCTATCCAACAAAATGGAAAAAATGGCCTCCAGGAGCAGAGGATTTAAGTGCTGGCACCAAGGCCTCCGCCATAACCCTGGAGACAAAACAAAACCAAACCCCACAAACTCGACCTCTTGCTTCTCTTTCCTTCTACACATTGATCTCCTTTTACCTTCTGCACACGAGTCTTCCCTGCGCCCAGTGGCCTGGATACTTCCTGCACAGTTTATCTTTTACCCAAATGTATCAAGAAGCACAGCTTCTCGGGAAAGACTCTCATTGGACAGGCTTGAGTCCAGAGTCGCCGCTGGACCAATCAGCGGTGCTGAGGAGATGAGGGTCTCTGATTGGCCTGTTCTGGACAGGTTCTTTCTGGAGTCTGGGGACTAGAAGATGCTGCCCAAAGCCCAAGACAGGAGGCTGGAGGAGCATGTCTCTGGAGAAGGGGAACAGTGGTGATGAGTGAAGGACAGAGGACGTGCCGGACACAACTATACGGCAGTGCTCACTAAGTCAATTGTCATTCCCTAGGGTATCCTCTCTTTGGGGGATTACATCAAATGGCCACAAACAGGGTGGTTCAAAACAGCCAAAATCCGGGCCCAGGCGGTGGCGCACCTGGTTGAGTGCACACATTACAGTGCGCAAGGGCCCAGGTTCAAGCCCCTGGTCCCCACCTGCAGAGGGAAAGTAGGGTTGCAGGTGTCTGTCTCTCTTCCTCTCTATATTCTCCTCCCCTCTCAATTTCTCTCTGTCTCTATCCAATAATAAATAAATAATAATAAAAACAGCCAAAATCTATTCTCTCTACTGTCTGCCTTTGTTTTAACTTGACTGTCTCCTTCTGCCTGTTTTTTTCCCTTTTTTTTTTTTCCCCCTCCAAGGTCATCCCTGGGGCTCAGTGCTTGCACTATGAATGCTCCTGGAGGTCACTTCTTTTTTCATTTTATTGGATAGGTCAGAGAGAAATTGAGAGAGGAGAGGGAGCTAGAGAGGGAGAGAGACACCTGCAGAGCTGCTTCACGGCTCATGAAGCAAACCCCCTGCAGATGGGGAGCAGGTGGATAGCATAATGGTTATGCAAACAGATTCTCATGCCTGAGGCTTCCAGGTGCTAGGTTCAATCCCTAGCACCACCATAAGCCAGAGATAAGCAACTGAGCTCTGGTGAAAAAAAAAAAGGAAGGAAGGAAGGAGAAATAGAAGAAGAAGAGGAGGAGGAAGAAGAAGAAAAAGAAAAATGGGTGGATGGGGTGGTGCCCTCCTGGTCTTTTCTGAGGTCGTGGAGCAGCATGGTTGGAGAGCAGGGCACCCCCGGTAGAGCCAGGACACACCACGCCTCCTCCAGGCCAGGAACCAGCCAAGCAGCTGCTGTTGAAACCTGACAAAGACCCAGAAGAGCAGGCCAAGCCAGGCAGGACTCAGATCGGCGACGTGAACCTGAATTTTTTTGTGGGTTCTTAGGCTTTGTACTATGTGCGCTTAACCAGGCAGGCCACCACCTGGTCCCCTTCTCCTCTTTTTTTTTTATTTATATTTATTTACTTGTTTTTGCCACCAGGGTTACCACTGGGGCTCAGTGCCTACACTATGAGCCCACTGCTCCCGGCGACCGCCCACCCTCCCCATTTTTCCCCCTTTCTATTTAACACTTAAAAGAACAAAAAGAAATTGAGAGGAGAGGGGAGATAGAGAAGGAAAGAGAAAAATAGACACCTGCAGACTTGCATCACCACTCATACGTGTCCCCCCTGCATGCAGATGGGGAGCAGGGTTTTGAACCCAGATCCTTGCATTTGGTGATATGCGAGCTTAATTGGATACACCACAACTTTGATTTTTTTTCTCCTCTTTTTAAGTAAGGACACTTGTCACTGGGTTAGTACCCACCTTGATAACCAGGATTTTATCTAATATTCCTGATTTCATTTGTAAGGACATTTATTTATTCACATACCCATGTATTAATTATTGTCACTAGTCAACAACTAGTTGTCAAACTATTGATTGTTGAACATTATTGCTCTGTGTTAACTTTTTCAAACAGAGACAAAGACAGAAAAAAAGAAGTGATGCAAAGATGGGAAAGGTACCACAGCAGCAAAGTCAAGGGGCCCCAGGCTCGAACTTGGCACAGGAGGCACTCTATCCAAGTGGGCTATCTTGCCAGCCCAGTATAGATGTTCTCTCCCACAATGCCCCTGGGTCCATGCTCCCAGAGGGCTAGAGAATGGGAAAGCTATCAGGGGAGAGGGTTGGATATGGAGATTGGGTGGTGGGAATTGTGTGGAATTGTACCCCTCCTACCCTATGGTTTTTTTAATTAATCCTTTCTTAAAAAAAAAAAAAAGATGGGAGAAAGGTGAAGGGGGTACGCTGCTGCCTGACAGCCACTGTTGGCTGCATGCCCTTTTGCAAAAGAATAAATATGAGAGGGGGAAAATCAATTGTATGTCTCAAAGTTTTTCAAAACACAAACTGAATCTTTTTAATATATAGGCTGTGTATTTGATATGCGGACTCTCTCAAAAGCCTAGACCAAGTAGATTAGAAGCATCCAATAGCACAGCTATATACAAGATACTGGATACTGTACAGCAAACCATAACAAAAGGACTTTTCAAAGTTAACCCAATTACCAAATAATGTGATGATAACATTAACTATCGATTGTCTTTTTGAACCCTAAGACAGCAGGAACCTCACATCTCCACTATAGAGCCCCTACTTCCCCCAGTCCTGGAACCCTTGGATAGGGCCCACTTTCCCGTATGCGTCTCCCAATCCATACCAAATAATATTGCATCCGCCGATCACAACCTAACCAACGCAACGATTGCCACCTCAACATGCTTCACCTCAGACTGTGTCCAGAGACTTCACGTGTGGAATGACAACCCTTCAGCTTCATTACTTGGGTGAGACCTTTCCTTTTATAGTACACTCTAATTTCATCTCAGGTGGTTCACTTTCTAACAAAGTCCCATAACCTAGATATACACCAGTTTCTGTGAGAGAGAGCTTATGTTCACACGTATCCATAAACTACTGCAAAATATATACCTGAAAGCAGAAGTACACTAGAGTTTGCAGTGAGTACCTCCCTAACACTTCCTCTCCACTATTCCAAACTTTGGGTCCATGACTGCTCAACAATTTGTTTGGCCTCGTATGTTAACTCTCTTTTCAGCCACCAGGTTCCAGATGCCACCAAGATACTGGCCAGGCTTCCCTGGATTGAAGACTCCACCAATGTGTCCTGGAGCTCAGCTTCCCCAGAGACACACCCTCCGAGGGAAAGAGAGAGGCAGGCTGGGAGTATGGACCGACCAGTCAACACCCATGTTCAGCGGGGAAGCAATTACAGAAGCCAGACCTTCTACCTTCTGCATCCCACAATGACCCTGGGGTCCATGCTCCCAGAGGGATAGAGAATGGGAAAGCTATCGGGGAAGGGGGTGGGTTATGGAGAATGGGTGGTGGGAATTGTGTGGAGTTGTACCCCTCCTACCTTATGGTTTTGTTAATTAATCCTTTCTTAAATAAAAAAAAAATAAAAAAATAATAAAAAAGAATAAATGCCTTGCTTCAACTCCTTAAAAAAAAAAAAAAAAAAAGATGTTCTCTCTGAATAAGATTGCGTTCACAGTGTCCAGGAACTAGGACACAGACATGTTATTTTGAAGTCACCTTTCAAATCCACTAAACCCAGCATGAACCATCCTTTCAAGAGAAAGTGAAGCACTTGAGTTGACTTTGCCACATACTGTGATACAGTCCACAGATGGTGCTGCAAGGCCAGAATGCCAGGCTGGAAGCAAATTGGCCCTGGATACTGTTCTGTTTCATGTCAACTTTCTCCAGCCCTTTCTTCTTTCTGGTCTCTCTCTCTCTCTCTCTCTCTCTCTTTCTCTCTCTCTTTCTCTCCCTCTCTCTCTCCCCAGGTATGTTGTAGTAGTAAAGACTCTCCTGGCTCCCCTTCCTGACTGTGTAGAGATTTGCTAATTGTTTAATGACTGCTAATTAATTTAGGGAATTAAATTAAAAGTTTACTTTGGGCAAGTAATTTGAATCCTGTGAGCCTTCTTTCTCTCCTCCATAGAGTGAGAGTAATAACAGTATCTGCCTCAGAGGGTGGCCCTGAGATTCAAATAAGTGAGTTTAATGTACAGATAAAACACTTAGCTCGGGGCCCTGCACAGGTAAACACTTGGCAGACGTTAACTGTTGCTATAATATATAGACACATAGCTCTTTGTTGTATTTGAGGGTTTTTTGTTTTGTTTTGTCAGAGCCCTGCACAGCTCTGGCTTATTGAACCTGGGCCTTGGGATCCTCAGGCATGAGAGTCTGTTTGCATAACCATTATGCTATCTCTCCCATGCCCATTTCGAGTTTCTTTGTCTTGTTTTGTTTTTTAGAATTTTCTAGCTTTCCTAACTACTTCTCTTCTTTTCCATTTGCTCTCTCCAGGTTCTTTTGGATTTAGCACACAGATTTAAACCCTGACATGTGCTCCAATCACCTGGACTTGTAAAAAGCAAGTGGTGGGCCCCTCCTGGGAAGTCCGATTCTGAGGGTCTGGGGTAGGGGCTGGGTCTCTGATCTTGACAGGTGTTCAGTTAGTTCAGATGCAAATGACTTTTAGAGCCCTAGAAATGAGAAAAGCAAAAAGCAAAAAAGTCTAGACCCATGGTATGTTCCCTTACCATAGCATTTGTGACTTCGGCAAACAGGTAAGAAAGATAATCCCTTCCAACCAGGGTCAGATGAGAATAGAACCCACATTTCAGAGGTGGGAAAGACTTGGGGAGATTTATTCATAACTGCCTCGTTTAACTCTTTGCAAATGGCACGTGAAACTGGGGCCTAATATCCTTTATACAGATAAGCTGAGGCTCACGGGATGACAAGGGCATTCACATGAGCTCACACCCATGAAGACCATTTAGTGGATCTTGCCTCGATCCTAACCACTGGTCTTTGAACCTCACCACTGTGCAAAGGTGGCTGTGTATGTGATAGGACGTGAGTGGGTTTTCAGCCCTTTCTTTTTCTTTAACGGAAAATGAATTCTCAACATCAGATTCTTGCCTGGTTCACAAGACTTCCTACAGCTTGTTGATAATTGAGCTCTAGGATGGAACTGTTCCAAATTGCTGGGCTCAGGGTCCACACAGCAAACTGTTGCTCATGGAACTTTCTGCAGGTGAGCAGAAGGTTTCACTTTCTCCTGTGTCTGGCATGCTGCTTATTCATTCATTGCCTGATGGGTACTGAGGTTGTCTCCCCTATTGACACTTATGAATGAGGTTACTGGGAACACTCACGCACAGACATTTACACTGACATAGGTTTTCTGTTCTCCTAAATATATAGCCTGGGAGTGGGACTGTTAGGTCTTATAATATCTCCATGTCGACAGTCACTGAAGTGTTCTTCCGTATGTTAAAAGCAAGAAAATCGGCAAGTTACCTCGAAGATTTCTTTTTCTCCTCCTCCTCTTCCTCCTCCTCCTTCTATTCCTTCTACTACTTGTTCTCTTCCTCCTCCTCCTTTTTTTAAAGATTCTTTTTTATTTTTAAATTTATTTTTTTATTAGATAGAGACAAGATAGAAATTGAAGGGGGGGTCAGGTGGTAGTGCAGCAGGTTAAGCGTACCTGGTGCAAAGCGCAAGGACCGGCGTTAGGATCCCGGATCGAGCCCTCTGGCTCCCCACCTGCAGGGGAGTCGCTTCACAGGTGGTGAAACAGGTCTGCAAGTGTCTGTCTTTCTCTCCCCCTCTCTACCTTCCCCTCCTCTCTCCATTTCTCTCTGTCCTATCCAACAACTACGACATCAATAACAACAACAATAACAATCACAACAATGATAAAACAACAAGGGCAACAAAAGGGAAAAAAAAACTGAAAAAACAATAAATTAAGGGGGAAGACAGAGAGAGGGAAAGATACAGAAAGACACCTGCAGCCCTGCTTCACTACTTGGGAGACTTTCCCTCCTGCTCCAGGGTCTTACGCCTAGGTCCTTGCTCACTGTGACGTGTGCACTTAACCAGATGCACCACTACCTGGCCCCAAAATATTTAGAAGGAAAAGTCTCTCAAGTTATCCAGCAATGGAGAGAAGTCTGGAGGTGGTAGGGGAGGTCAGGGACACATTCAGACTTACTAGGACATTCATTATATCTGCCTGAAGGTCTGGTAACACCACCCTTCATGGAGGATAATGCAATGTCCTGGCATTTCCAGGCAGCTGTGAGGCTCGGTAGGGGGTAGGGGAATGTAGCCACCTCCTAACTCTTGGGGCAGTGTGCTCAGTGGTCTCACCAGAGGGGCACTGAGAAGAAAGTTGGAGATTAGGAGTAGAATGTGCCATGACTGACTGGCATTATCTTCAGCCCAGCCGAGGGAGGAGGGAGTCAAATTAAGTGACATCGGTATGACTGCACTGTGACATTAGAATTAGCCTGAGGAGGGACTAGGTTGTAGTGCACCTGGTTAAGCACTCACATTACAGTGCACAAGGACTCGGGTTCAAGCCCCTGGTCCCTGCCTGCAGGGGGAAAGCTTCATGAGTGTTGAATCAGAGCTGCAGGTATCTCTCTAGCTCCCCCTCCACTCTTAATTTCTCTCAGTCTCTATCCAATAACAAATAAATAAAATAACAATAAAATATTAAAAAAGGAATAGCCTGAGGAATCAAAAGAGAATGTGTATGAGGCCAACTGTCCACCTCTTTGAGAAGAGTCGTACCACTTACAGAAAGGATGTGGGTACAGCCACAGGGCAAGAGACAAGTAGCTGCTAGGACCGCCTGGTCTAGCAGAGAGGGTGTCTCGGCACTGGGCACCAGGCCAGGGCAGGGCCAGAGACCTGGGTTCTCAAGGACCTGCCTCTGGTGCGGGTTCAGGGTCACAGACATTGTTCTTGACGCTGCTTTGTTGTCCTTTCCCAGGCGTCAGGCGGGTGGAAACTGGGAAGCACGGCTTTACCCAGAGATAAGGTCTATTTATGAGCTTCCTGATTTGGTTAAGAGGGGAACTTGACCAGCTGGCACAGTGCCCCCCCCCCACCTGGTGCTCCTGTAGAAAGGGAAGCTCTTCCTGGTTCAGACAGGAGGGCACCAACACCCTCCTGAGATGGGCGGCTGTGCCACCAAGGGCTGGCCCCGCAGACATCACTGTCCATCCTAGCTCCCACCTTCCAGAGAACAGGCCTGGCCATCACTTTTGGTGGTGCACAGGCTAGCAGTCCACTTCCCAGCATTCCTTTGGAAAAATTCTCCTGACATCTCCAGGGAGGGTAAAGAGGATTGAAAAAAAAAAAAAAAACAAACCCTGAGACCAGGGAGTTGGCTTAGAGGTACCACACTGGTGTGGTCCTAGCTTCTGAGACAAATGAAAACAGCATCGTAGATGGTAAAGCCTTTTTCCTGGCTCTCTCTGGGAAAAAAAAAAATTCAAGAAAACATACATCTATTTTGTATAATTTTTCAAATGCACAGGAGAAGCTTGGAGGGGAACCTTGGAAACATCACAAATCAATCCCAAGAGGCTTTAAGTGGAAAAGTCTGAAATTCTCATTCTGAGAGAGGGAAGGAGGGAGAGAGGGAGGGGAGGTGAGATTGGGGCAGGATCTTTTCATTTCCACCTTTCAATTTCTCTGTGCATAGACAAAAAGTGTCACCAACTTCTGAGGTATCCTTCGTGGGTAACTAATAAAAGCTCTTTCCCTACACATCTGTGTGGGATTAAAGCGTCAGATAGTTGACTAGTACCGTAATGAAGGGAACTTTTGAAAGATGTGACTAACGAAATGAAATGTGAAGATACCAAGGTCTCCATTTCAAGGGCAGCAATGCCCATAAGGGATAAGGGGACGGGAGGAGGTGAAATAAACAAATACACAGGCATCCTAAAACACTTTCTCAGTGCTGTGCAGAGAACCTAGATGGAGCAGTGAGTTAAGGAGTGATGGGTGGCCACTGCCAGCCTCTCTCTGAGGAGGCCACTCTGTAGGTGAATGACACCAGCCACTGGTGACTCTCTTCTCTGTCTGCTGTACGGTATCGAGTCCCGCTTAATGTGTGGCAACCCTGGCCCCAGGTGTGTTTCTTCTCACATATCCACTCATTAGTCGTCAAAAGACAGATTGTCCACCCTCTCCTATTGTTCTCTCCCACCTCCTCCTTGTAGGAAAACTAAGACCCACCACCAGATCTCCGTGTCCCATCCCCTCCCCTGATAGCTTTCCCACTCTCTATCCCTCTGGGAGCATGGACCCAGGGTCATTGTGGGTTGCAGAAGGTGGAAGGTCTGGCTTCTGAAATTGCTTCCCCACTGAACATGGGCGTTGGCAGGTCAATCCACACTCCCAGCCTGTCTCTCTCTTTCCCTAGTAGGTTGGAGATCTGGTGGTGGGAACTGTGTGGAGTTGTACCCCTCTTATCCTATAGTTTTGTCAATGTCTCCTTTTATAAATAAATAAAAAAAAAAAGAAAGCTAAGACCCCCTCATCTCCCTACCCCACACCCTCCTCAGGGCCCTCATCCTGTCAGAGGTGCTTGGGAGCAACTCTACAAATTGTACGACCCACGGACCCACGTCGTGGGGCATTGGAAAGCTTAGGAGACCAACTTGAACTTCCGCCAGCCTCAGACCATCTACTAGCAGCGCTTTGTGTCGCATACACTCCTGGTGTGAGCCGCCTTTTGTTTGCTTTGGTTTTTCCAGCGGCTCAGAGCAGAACGCATCGAGTGATGAGAGCACTCTAAACATTTTCTGAGAAGGAACACTAAGATGCCTTTTTTTTTTTTTTAAGATTTTGTTTATTCATGAGAAAGACAGGAGAGAGAGAGAGAGAAAGAACCAGACATCACTCTGGCACGTGTGCTGCCAGGGATTGAACTCAGGACCTCACGCCTGAGAGTCCAAAGCTTTATCGCTGCACCACCTCCAGGACCACGGAACACTAAGATTTTTAAATCACTCTTCTATCCCTCCCTAACTCTGTGTCTCATCCAGCTCAGAGGACACAATCTGCTCTCCAGGAAGGAGAACATTGCCTCTTGTTCCCTCACTCTCTTCTGACCTCCGGACCTCCTGCCTCCCTTCTTTCTTTCTCCCCTGCTTTCTCCTCACCCTTTTCTTTATGGTTACAGGTTGGAAATCCTCAGGCATGTATCCTTGATCAATGTGCTGTTGACCATTGCTTGTTTTGTGCAGCTACTGACAAACTGCACTTGTGTTGCTTTTTATGATGTGCATTCCTTTATTAATCGTTGCTTTGTGGTTTATGCGGTCCAATCATTTCTTGTAATCATTGTCTTATAATGCCAGTTTGTCTCTTCTCCTACTGAGAGACAAGTTGGCAGGTTTTCATTTTTGGCCGTTGTGTAGAATGTTGCATTGAACAGCCCCATCCATGTCGCTGTCTCCTGGTTCACATGTCTCGAGGACAGATGCTGAAAAGTGGACTTGCGGATCCAGAATCTTGTGAACAGACCTGATGTTGTAAAAGAGAAGACCAAGCTTCTTCCCACTGGATGTTTCACTTCAGCCAGTAGCTGGAGAATGGGATCTTGGGTCTAGGTGATCTCAGAAGTGTCTCCTGTCGTCACTTCAAAGGAAATGATTAGCTCTTTAAAGGTCACTCTGTGGTTTTAAGGAATGAGGTGATAGGGGCCAGATGGTAGTGTACTGGGTTAAGTGCACATAGTAATAAACGCAAGGACCCGCACAAAGATCCGGGTTCAAACCCCTGGCTCCTCACCTGCAGGGGGGGTCGCTTTGCAAGTGATGAAGCAGGTCTGTAGGTATCTATTTTCTCTCCCCCTTTGCTCTCAATTTCTCTCTGTCCTATCCAACAACAACAACAAAAAAAAAAGGAAAAAAATGGCCGCCAGGAGTCATGGATTCATAGTGCAGGTACTGAACCTCTGCAATAACCCTGGAGGCAAAAGAAGTAGAAGGAGGAGGAGGAGGAGGAGAAAAGAAAGAAAAAAGAAATGAGGTGATGTAAATGATGCCCTTGATTTCATATAGAAGCAATGCAAGTTGCCTCCATTAACACCTGGTGCTGTGTTACAGACTAGAACACCCTGAACATGAATTAAATGTGATGCCCTTAACTACAGTGCACCAGAGAGGAAGTCAAAAAGTGATAGTGCTGGACAGTCTAAACGGTGAGTTGGGGGAGGGCAGCAGCTGCAAGGTAGCTCGCCTGCTAGGGGCCATGCCTTGCCATGCGTGTGCCCAGGTCTGAGCCCCAACACCACATGAGAGTGTCACGGTGGTACCTGGGGAGACTCTAGTGCTGTGGTCTCTCACTGTCTCTGAGCAGGCTGGCCCGGGAGCAGTGGAACTGCACATGTGTGAGATCCTAGCCATGCGAAACAAACAGACAAATAATCTGAAGAGTCCAGGAACAATCATGAGATTGAGCACCCGGCAAATGCCAGGACTGGAGTCTGAGCTGGGTGAGTCATCGTGATCCTTGGTCAGCTTGGATTTGTTTAAAGGACCAAAGGGTTGTTTTTTCTCAGAGCACTGATCAGCTCTGGTTTATGGTACTGCTGGGAATTGAACCTGAAACTTCAGAGCTTCTTTGTATAACCATTATGTTATCTACCCCTAACCATAAAGGACCCATAGCGTTTTATCTCAAAAGAGCAAATATGTGGAAAAATAACACTGTAATGGCACTGCTTAACTCACGAGAGTAAGAGTCAGCGGAGGTGGTGACAGTGTATGGGGGCTGTAACTCTGTTAGATGAGCTGCCTGGGGGGACAGGGGGTAGCGGGGGACCCTACCCTCCTCTGGGTGTGGAGCCCACACCCCCACCCTCCCCTTCCTGGTGGAGCAATCTAGCTCACCACTTCTAGCATTCTGACTCTGAACAATACAAATGGAGTCTATTGTTGCTTTTCATCTTTGTCCTTCTAGCAGATAAGGATGCAAATGGGGACACAGAGACACAAAGACACATGCGAAATAAACTCAAGGCCACTGTTTCCTCCCCAGACTTTTATATACAGTGTAAACCAACATGAACTTGCATGAAAAGTACTTGTGTCCGTGGGGTTGGTTTCTTTACTTGGTGTGCATGATGGGAGGGTTGTTCTTGTCCCTGTTCTCACTTTCTGAGGGATTTGCGCAATGTTTGGGAAATTTCATAAAAATTTCTCAAATATTCCTGCCTGTATTTATTTTTTAAATTTTTATTATCTTTATTTATTGGATAGAGATGGCTTGAAATGGAGAGGGGAGAGTGGGATAGAGAGAAAGAGAGACAGAGAGGCACTTACAACACTGCTTCACCACTTGTGAAGCTTTCCTCCTGCAGGTGGGGGCCAGGCACTTGAACCTGGGTCCTTGCACATCGCAACACGTGCGCTCAGCCAGGTGCACCATCACCCGGCCCCTATTTATTTATTTTTACTAGAGCCCTGTTCAGCTCTGGTTTGTGGTGGTGCAGGGGATTGAACCTGAGACTTCAGAGCCTCCAGCATAAGAGTTTTTTGGTTTGTTTTTTTTTTTTAATTTTTCTTTACATAAGCTTTATGCAGTCTCCTCCATGCTCACCAACCTTTCTTTCTCTCTCTTTTTCTCTCTTTCTTTCTTCCTTCCTTTCTTTCTTTTTTCCTCCCTTCCTTCCTTCCTTCCTTCCTTCCTTTCTTTCCCCATTCTTTTCTCCTTTCTTTTCTCCCTTTATTTCCTCCTTTCTTTCTTTTTTTTCTTCCTTCATTTCTTTCTTTCTTATTTTCTATGCCTTACAGTGTTGAAACCAAGACCACATACACATACAACTTCTAGTCTATCATTAGCTCATTTCCCTGACCCAGTCCTTTTATGCCTCCTCCCCCTCCCCCTGTACGTCCTCCTCCTCTTTCTTATGAAAAAGAAAAAGCACACACACACACACACACACACACACACACACACATGAGCGAAAGAAAGAAAAACCACTTCACCTTCCACAGAATTCTACTTGCTTTGTCTGTTTTTCTCGTGTGGTGCTGAGAATGGGACCCAGGACTTCATACATGCAATGCTGTACCACTGAGCCGTCTCCCTGGCCCCCGCCAGTGTTGCTTTCCTTGGTGCTTCCGTCCCCAGTGCCTGAGGACATGAAGAAGCCAAGCTCCACAGAGGTTGGCACACTTTCCCAGAATCACACAGCCGAACCATGCTTTTTGCATCCCTTGCATACCACAGGGTGTGGATGGCTCATAACTGATGGAGATGTCTGCACCTCAGGCTTCTATGAGGCATCATGGCAGAGCTTCTCCTGGTCAGGAAACACAACCTGCTTAAAGTCTCTGGAATCTGATTGGCAGCTGCAGGAATGATAAACAAACCATCTCATTGAGGCCCTGGCTCCAGTGGTAGTCCCCCAGAGACATAGTCTTCCATCTCTACAGAAAACACAGTTATTACTGTCATAAGGATTTGCAAGAGCTGGGTGGTGGGGCACCTGGTTGAGCACACATGTTACAATGTGCAAAGGCCTGGGTTCAAGCCCCCAGTTCCCATCTGCAGGGGGAAAGCTCTGTGAGTGGTGAAGCAGGGCTGCAGGTGTCTCTCTGTCTCTCTACCTCCCCCTTCCCTCTCAATTTTTGGCTGTCTCTATCCAATAAAGAAATAGTGATTAAAAAATTTAAAGAGCTTTCACTTTCCACTTTGTTTTACTTTTCAAATCACTGCTCTATTTCTGAAGGTAGATATCCTGAGAAAAACCAGCATCGACTGTAACTGTCTTCAGGGATCTGTGTGTGTTGAAGATAAGGTGAGTTGCCCCAATCAGTTCATGATATTAATTGTTGTGAGAGAGGATATTCTTTCTAAAACACTCCGCCTGACCCTCCCAGCCTCCCTCTGCGCTGATTAAAATAAAACCATTTGCTTAGGAAGCCAACCCCCCCTACACACACACACACACACACACACACACACACACACACACACACACACACTGTAGCTTTTAAAGTCATCCCCCCTCCTCTCGAAAAACCCAGTTTTCAGAGCATGTGGCTCTGCGCAGCAGGCTTCTGTGTGGCATAGACAAATAATGCAAAATCCCTGACAGCCGCTACAAAGAACCTGCCACACCAGCTCTGTTTCCTTTCCTTTCCTTTTGTTTTATTCTATTTGTTATCCAACTGATCAATTTTGGTTGGCTTTATTTGACTTTGCTTTTTTAAAATAGATTTCCCCTTTCCCTTTCCCCTCCCTGCCAACACCTTCAGTGAGACACAAAGTAATTTTAAACTGTAAGCTACTCCTGACTTAACTACTTATTAAAAACACTAATATGCTTGGCTCCTTTGATGTCTGCCGAACTACAAAGGCAGAGAGTTACTCTGGGCCACTGTAATCCTTGATTTGTCACCAAATTATGACACCCAGCAGAGCCGTGTGACAGTGCAAATCAATCATCCTATGTGCTCGGCAGGGCCTTCCCTGCCTCCTGCAGAGCCCAGGCAGTTTAATTAGCTTTTTTCACACCGCCCTAATGTGCGTCTGCAGTGCCAGCAAGAAAAATAGATGGAGGAGACTATGCTGGAAAGTGGAAATCTTTATATATATATATATATATATATATATATACAAAAAAAGTTCTTATTGAGTGTTTCAAGGGGCTGGGGGAGGGGGTCTTTGTTTGTGGGGAGGGGGAATCTTCAAAAAAAGAAACATCCGAGGCTTTTGCAGTTTCTGCTTTGGTGATGTTATGCCTGTGATCCACAGACTTGGTGGGGGGTGGGAGTGGGGGTGGGGGACAGGATGACTCTGGATTGTTGGATGTGAATTTTAAAATCAGCCCCTCACGCAACCTTCTCCAGAGGTGATAGGGGCTGGTGCTAAAAGGCCTTTCCTTTCTAGCTTCTTTCTTTCTTTCTTTCTTTTTTTAATGGTTCCTATGCTGCCATCTCCAAGCCATCTTCCCTGTTCCTGCCGCCCTCAGACAAGCTTTGTGCCCAGTGCTCCGCAAGCCTGCCAAGATCAGGATGTATGCAAGAGCCTGGCCGTGGCCAAGCATTTGCAAAACTTTGCTTGGAATCTCCGGGTAGAGTGGTGTCAGAGTGCAAAGCTCACTGCTCTGTTCATTTGGCAGTGGGAAATTATGCCAGACAAAGAATAGACCTGGAAAGGAGGCCTAGAAATCTGGAGTAATTGACAGGGCCAGCCGGCCAGGGTGAGAGTCACTTGGACCACCATGTCAAGCACAGAATGACACTGTTTTGTCCAGGCCCAGGAGGGAGATAGTCAGGTGAGATTGTCAACCAATGACTGGGGGTGTGCAGGATGCCTCTGGTTCCTCTTGAAAAACCTGCCAGAGGAAGTGTGAGGCAACAGGAAGTGAGCTTTTGCTGGGGGTTGGCCTCTCTCCTCCCTTGATCCTCTTTTTTTTTTTTTTTTTTTGCTGGCGTGGTCTGACGGCCACCTGTCACCATTCAGCTTCTCCTATGAAGGTGATGACTGTTGCTGCAAGGAGAAAGTGATATATCTTTTTTCCCCTTTATTTGGGGGATTAATGGTTTATCGTCAACAGTAAAATACAGTTGTTGTTCCGTATGTACCATTTCTCAGTTTTCCACATAACAATTTAACCCCCCCTCTAGGTCCTCCTCTGCCATCATGTTCCAGGACCTGAACCTTGCCCCCACCCCCAACCCCAGAGTGTTTTACGTTGCTGCAATACACCAACTCCAGTCCAAGTTCTGCTGTGTGTTTTCCCTTCTGATCTTATTTCTCAACTCACCTTATGAGTGTTATCATCCCATATTCATCCTTCTATTTTTGGCTGATCTCATTTGACATGATTCCTCCAAGCTCCATCCAGAATGAGGTGAAGAAGGTAAATTCAGTTTTTTTTAACAGCTGAGTAGTATTCCATTGTGTATATAGTCCATAACTTACTCAGCCACTCCTCTGTGGTTGGACACCTGAGTTGCAGAAAGCAACATATTTGAGGTAGCCAGAGTCCATCTGCAGGCTTGGTCACCATTCTGAGTGGGCCTGATTAAAAGCTTAGTCCATCTTCCTTGTCGTCTTTGCTGTTCTAGGCACATGTCAGAGAACACCACAAGTTCTACCTCTGTGCAGAGTCACAGCTACCAGGCCCCAGGTTCCTCCCCCTGAGTGGTCTTCTGCCCCATCTCAGAAAGTCACAAGGTCAGTGTTAAAAAGAAAGGAGTGTGGGGCTGGTGGTGGCACACCTGGTTGAGAGCAGCTGTTATAATTCACAAGGACCCAGCTTCAACCCCCCTCTCGCCGGTCCCCACTGGCAGGGGGGAAGCTTCACGAGTGCATTGGAACATGTGTGCTTAACCCTATCTCCCCCTTCCTTCTAGATTTCTGGCTTCTCTATCCAATAAATGAATATAGTTAAGAGAGAAAGAGGGAGGGAAAGGGGGGAGAGAGAGAAAGAGAGACAGAGGAAGCTATAAAGATATGTGTGTGGGGGGGGTTAGGAACTGAAAGCACACATTGCTCTGAAATGGCTACATCTTATAGGACTCCAAGTATATGCTGTTTGTGAAAAGACAAAACTTCAAAACCATGGAAATATCAGTGGCTGCCTGGGCTTAGCCTAGAGGGAGGGAGGGAGGGAGGAAGGGAGCACCAAGTTAATCATGATATAAATGTCGCACTTTAGTAGGTCACAGTATGTTCAGCAATTGTAACAAAGAACCTGGCTGCAGCAAGAGTTAATGATAGTGGTACTTGGGAGGTAGAGGAATTCTTTGCTGCTTCTGCTTGCTTTTCTGTTTTGATTTGTTGATAAAACTGAAACTGTTCTGCAGAACAAAAGTCTATTCATTTCAACTAAATTATGTCTTTTTTTTTTTTTTTTAAATGTACAAGACAGCACCAAAACAGAAGCCACAGAAGCAGGAAGGAAAAAGACAAGACAGTCAGGAGAAGCAGCCTGGACACCTGGAGTGTGTGTGTGTGTGTGTGTGTGTGTGTGTGTGTGTGTGTGTGTGTGTGTGTGTGTCTTGCTAGCATTTGCTGAGACCCAGGTTACCTTTCAGAAGACCCTCACAGGCTCCCTCCTCCACCGGCTCTGAGTTTTTAGCACTGCCACATCCCTGGTAGACAAAACACAAGTGGAAGCCCCATCTCCATAAAAGGAACACCTGGCTTGACAGGCTGAATGGGCAGAAACAATATTTTGATATATTGAATCACCTTTCCCCCTCACCGCACTGTGTGTGTTTAAAAATGTAGCTTCAAGACTATCATTCAAGAGCTCACTTTTTAAGATATATATTTAATCTGAGTACTGCTCAGCTCTGGTTTATGGGGTGGGGAATTGAACCAGGGATTTTGGATCCTCAGGCATAAGAGTCTCTTCGCTTCATTATTATGCTATCTACCCTCACTCCCAAGAGATCATTTTTTATCTCCATTATATTGGATAGGACAGAGAGAAATTGAGAGGAGGGGAAGATAGACAGGGGGAGAGAAAGATAGACACCTGCAGCACCTTCAGACCCAGTTCACTGCTTGTGAAGTGACCGACCTGCAGATGGGAAGCCGGGGGCTCGAACAGGGATCCTTGTACGGGTCCTTGCGTTTCATACTACGTGCACTTAACCTGATGCGCCACCGCCCGGCCTCTGAGATCACCTTCTAAACTGTAGTAAGAGAGTGTTCCCTGATGGATTCTTCTGCAGAGGAAGGAGACCAGATTGTTTGGGGTTGTTTCAGACCAGCAAGTGTGCTGGGAGGTGGTGCGGCCCGAGATGCCAGACTGATGCCAGCTACTTAGGGTCACAACTCCAAGCTGGAATGGAGCAGAGATCCATTTCTGGGTCTCCCTCTGCCTCCTGGCCTATTGTCCTTCCGCTGGGCTACGCTGACATCAGGATGTGAATTCAGGTGTAAAGGTAGAGCTTCATACAGCCTGCATCACTTTCTGTCTCATAGCCTCCCATGCCTCAGTCTACCCATCTGCAAATTCCTCCTGGCGCAAGCCCAGTTGAATCTCCTTATCTCTGAAACGGCCGAATATTATGACTCTCGAGAGCAGTTACAAGGGCTCCAACCTCTATAAAATGAGCAGTATCTGTCCACTGCCTTTACTGCCCTTTCCCACTGCAGATTGTGCTTTTTGTTTGTTTCCAGAGGGTAGTTTTATATTCTTCGTGGAGAGGGACATGGCGTGGGGGGGGGGGTAACTACCACTGTGGAGGAGGTACAGGAATTACCAGAAGTTTTTGTTAAGATGCCAGTCTGCCTGGCAGAGCTGAGGTGGGGGGGTCAGGAGTTAAACCTTCTTTTTTTTTTAATATTTATTTATTCCGTTTTTGTTGCCTTTGTTTTTTATTACTGTAGTTATTGTTGTTGTTGTTACTGATGCTGTCGTTGTTGGATAGGACAGAGAGAAATGGAGAGAGGAGGGGAAGACAGACAGGGGGAGGGAGAGAAAGACAGACACCTGCAGACCTGCTTCACTGCCTGTGAAGCAACTCCCCGGCAGGTGGGGAGCCGGGGGCTCGAACCGGGATCCTTATGCTGGTCCTTGCACTTTGCGCCACCTGCGCTTAACCCTCTGGGCTACTGCCCGACTCCCCAGGAGCTAAGCCTTCTAAGAGTGATGGGGTCAGCAGGGCAGGCTGAGGGGTTCAGCGGTTTTCACTTTCATCAGAGAAAAATGCTTCCTGCAGGGCAGGCCTGGCTGTTTTGTCCAGGGAGGAGCTGGGTCCAAAGCTACAGAGCCCCGTCCTTCGCCCCCACCCCTACACCAGAGTCTTGGGGATAACCTACCAGGAAGGGTAGACACCCCCCCCCATTGCATTGAAGCTCCTTCTCTCCCCCAGATTGGAGCTGTCAGCCTCCCCCCCATCCTGCCCCCACCTTCCCTTCCCCAGCTCAGTCTGCCCCCCCCCCCCCACGTGTCTGACAGGGACAGAGCAGCTCTGAAGCGCAGCCTCATCAGACACTTCAAAGACTTTCTCACTGAGGGGCTGGGGCGTCCTGTGAAGCCCTTGCAGCGTTGGGGGGTGGGATGAGGGCCGCTTCAAAGATGGAGAGTAACTGGGGCCGCCCCCTTCAGAGAGGCCTTATCACTTTGGGGGTGATTCCCCCTCAGGAAGAGCCTTCTCATCACAGAGGGGAGGGACGTCCCCTTTGAAGTGAAGGCCTTGTTTCCCTGCCTCCTCAGCCCTCCCCTGGCGCACCTCCCCTCTGGTTCATGTTATCTTGGTTCCAGAAAGATGCCTGACTCTTGACTGGTTTGGAGAGGGAGAGCAGGGCTCACTCTTGGACTCTCCCAGGCTTGCTAGATGCAGTCTGTACTTGAGAGAAGGTTACTTACTAAGGTGGTTTCCTGAACGCTGGTGTTGTGGCTTCCTTGTGTGTCTGGGGCCCAGTCCAGGCTTGCAGTAAAAAAAAAAAAAAATTAAATAGAGGGAGTCTGGTGGCAGCGCAGCGGGTCAAGCGCAGGTGGCGCTAAGTGCAAGGACCGGTTCGAGCCCCCGGCTCCCCACCTGCAGGGGAGTCGCTTCACAAGTGATGAAGCAGGTCTGCAGGTGTCTGTCTTTCTCTCCCCTTCTCTGTCTTCC